>NC_071275.1:17491514-17706514 GCF_023375685.1 Ictalurus furcatus
AAATAAATATCAAGCGACAAACACCCAGAAACTCTAAATACCCATCTTGTGTAAGTATGCACACCCTTTTATAATTGGGAATGTGGGAATGTGTTCAGAATCAGCCAATCGCATTCAAACTCATGTTAAATACTAATTAGAATACACCTGCCATAAATTAAAGTACAGCTGTTCTTTTGGGATTTTCCAAACTATCCAGTTCTTCTTGGTAACATCCAACTGGAAAAGCCATGGGCCGCAAAGAACTTACAAAGCAGGTACGGGATCTCTTTGTTGAAAAATATCAATCAGGAAAGGGTTACAAAAAATCTCCAAACAATTGGATATACCCTGGAACACTGTAAAGACAATAATCAACAAGTGGATAAAATATGGGATGACAGTGACACTACTAAGAACAGGATGTCCCTCTAAAATTGATGAGAAGATCAGGAGGAAACTGGTCAGGAAGGCTGCCAAGAGTTCTACAGCAACATTAAAAGATTTGCAGCAATTTCTGGCAAGTACTGGTTGCTCCCTACGTGTAACAACGATCTCCCGGATTCTTCATCTCACTGGGCTATGGGGCAAGATGGAAGCCTTTTTTAACAAATAAATAAATAAATAAATAAACACATCCAATCTCCCAAAACCTGTGTTATGGTCTGATGGGACCAAAGTATTGGCCATAATACCAAAAGATATGTTTGGCACAAAAAAACCACACAACACATGACCAAAAGAACACCATCCCCATGGTGAAGCATAGTGGTGGCAGCATCATACTTTGGGGCTGTTTGTCTTCAGCTGGAACTGGGGCTTTAATCAGGGTCTAGAGAATAATGAATAGCTCCAATTCCAATTCAATTCTGGCCTAAAATCTCACCATATCAACAAATACACTCTGTCATATAATAACGTTTTTAAAATATCTGTGTATGTTCATATAAAAAAAAACTTAGATTTTTCTTATATAGTAGATATACTGTCAGATGTGCTGTTAGATATATGAAAATAAATCAACACCTTCTGACCAATCATAATCGAGAATTCAACAGTGATGTGATATAATGTGTATAATGTGTCATATATATATATATATATATATATATATATATATATATATATATATATATATATATATATATATATAAATATATATAAATATATGAGTTGAAGATGAAGATGTTAAAGATGATAGTTGCAGGGTATTTTTATACCCTCAACATGTCTTAAAATCTCATTTCAGGTGAGTATTCTTTAAAATAGTTTGACTGACAGGATTATTCAGATTGTAGACTGCACGAGCTATAGCACCAAGCCACATAACACACCATAAAAGTCAGTTCACTGCACTACTACAGTAATAAAATCTTTAAACACACAGAGGGCTGGGAACCATGACAACAACAACATCTTTGCGGTGAGCCGGTTTTCCTGGCTGAGCCACACCTTGCGTTGTTGTCCAGGGACGCAGGGGAGTCTGGGAAACGAGTGCTGCCTGTCTCCACCCCATCCCGCTGACCCTGTCGCCTCGCCCCTGTCTAGCATTTCCTGTAAACACAGGTTTCCTCCCTTGGGACCACCTGGTAATGAGCTCAGAAGGTCGGGTACCAGGAATGAGCTGGACCGGACCGGACCGCACCAATATGCAATGATGGATATATAACATAGAGCTGATGTCTGATGTCCTTCTCCTATGTTTTCAGACATCTAAATCGAAAAGTCTGTAGACTTGCACAAATTTAATAGCATAAACAGCAGTCTCAAACATTTTATTGCTTCTCTCTAAAAACGTTGAGATTGACTACGTTTACATGGACAGCAGTAATCTAATTATTGACCTTACTCTGATTAAGATAATAATGTGATTAAGGTGTTTACATGTCTGTAATACACGTCCATAATGTGACTAAAACAGGAATACTCCACCCGTCTTAATTCGATTAGAGCTTAGTTAGATTAAGGTAATTAAAAATTGCTGTTTACATGGTAGTTTCTTAATCAAAGTATGGTCTTAATCGGGTTAAGAGTGGATCATTGTTGTCCATGTAAACGCACTGTATGTCTTGAACCTGAACATTCAAACCGATCCGAACTACGAATACAATCTGCAACAGAAGTCCCATTACTCTCATAATACTTAAGCCACCGTTAAATTCGCTGTATATTTGGGTTGATTTTCTTGATACAGTTAGTCTTGGAATTATTTCATACTAATATTTAAACTCCATTGTGAGTCCAGGACCACAACCAGCTCAACAAAATTCTAATATTCAATATGCAGAATAAAGAAAGAAGAGTGCTCAGTCATTCTGCTCCAGAATTGCAGTAATCATATTGTGCTGTTTCTGTTCATTTTCCTTATTATCAACTATACAAATAATAATCACTGCACTACAACTTGCCAAATTCAGCATACTTTACGGCAGACGCTGAGTGAAATGTCAGAATAAAACATTTATTTCACAAAAACTTGCATTCATATTCCTATTATACTGTATTTTGGTAAGACCCCATTTACACCTGGGAGATTTATGCACTTGTCTGGATCATCTGCATACAAAGACAAAAGTAAAAGCATCTAAAATGCATTTAATATAAATTCAAATGTGAAACACATATTCGCCAGATGTTATACAAGTAAAAATGGGTCCATCTTTGACAAACTGATATATTACATAAGACACATGGTCCATGAGTGTGCTTAAAGAAAGTAAACCAAACAGGCCACAGCCTCTTTTGCATAAAACAACTTGAAATGAGGAACAGCACAGTGCTCAATTCAAATGAGCTGATTTGCATATTATGTTTGATACAGGAAATGGATTTTAATCTGACTAACCAGAGACACCAAGTGCAATCGGATGTGGTTGCAAGGTGCATTAAATGACCAGGTGTAACTTGCAAAATATGAATAAAACAATAGTTTTCATGGGTTCACAGCCTCTTAATCATAGCATGGTACAATTGATTACAAACCCAACAAGAGGAACCTTCTGATAGACCAGAGTATGAAACTTATCGATGACTCCTGTCACTGAGCCTCTGCCAGCAGCAGGGGCAATGTCAACCTCTTTACCCGAGGGTGTTAAAAACATCTCTCTGACAACAAAACCAGGTCAAAGCAGTTTCATTTACCCCAGATGAAGGGTGGTTAAGAGGGCCTGTCTTTTTTCTAGTGCAGACAGTACAAAACACTGCAAGATTGTGGATGCACAATGAGAAAAATCAATAATGTCAACAGGAGAAAAGACCCCCGGGCTGTCTGGACTGCTCTCTGCAGGATGCTCAGAGTGGCATGTAAACAGTGTGGAGGCTTCCGTCAAGATACGGACACGTATAGAACACAAAAGGAGAATAAGGGTCGAAAATTGCAATCCAAAAAAAGGGGCTTTATCTCTCAGAGTGTTGTGTACGAAGAACGAGGTGCAAAGATTGCCCCTGTGCCATTGTGTTGGTGGGTCGAGTCATTGTACATTTAGTGCTAAACAATATGAATGATACACAGCAAGAATGAAAATGATTTCTGCACGTTTCTCCAATGTTCCTCTGATGAAATCAGATTAAAGTGATGCCCAGTGGCCATTTAAAATGGTTAGTGTCTGTGTCACCATTGGAGAACACTTACCAGAGGTGTGTAATGATGACTCCAGGGTTTTCATACGGAAGAAAAGAGACTAGAGAGGGTAATTTGGACATAGACGAATTAGAGATTGACCCTTTCCATGCTTGTGTAAAGGCTCTCTCAGCCTGAAGCCCAAAAAGGTTCAATAATACAAAGAGTCGCACTGCATTACTATAATTATTATTATTATTATTATTATTACTAATATTATGTCGAAAACCATCTCAGATCTTCTGTACCAGGCTTAATGGAATAACAGTACAAGCACTGCACAATCACAAAACCAGCCACTGTAAGTGTATCAGTCCACCTCCATTGATGGATCCTTAATAATATGAATTAAGTAAAATCTTCTCCAAGAATACAAAAAAACACCCTTTTTTTTACTCTTTCTCATTTCCTCCTCTTTAGCATTCTGAACGCAGACTACAGTAAAAGTGAAAAATCACATTAGATTCTAATCCAGTTTCTTCATTTGCCCCACTATTTGTAACACCAGTTCTATCTGGCGTCTTCCAGTGTGCGTACACTGAGGTTACTGCACCAGAAGAACCATGAAATCCAGCAAATGAGAAAATGAGATAAGCCCTCAAGCACAGTTCATCTTCTTGAACCCGAAGAGCCTATAATGTACCCTGCAGGCTGCTCTTCTAATGTACCACACAGATTGGAAACCTGGGAAAGCAGGTGCTAGCAGCGTATTCACATCTGGATCCATATTGTCTCACATGGGTTATTAATCAAACCCCATTGTAGCCTCTGAGTGTATTATACGAAGGGTAAACAATTTCATAATTCGCACATCGTCTGCACAGCTGTTTATGACTGCGGGCTCAAGTTTGATTACGCCAAAAACTGTTATTTGATTAAGAAGGAATTAAAATCCAATTGACCTTTGGTGCACTGTAAATGATTAAAAAAAAAATTTGAATATAATGAAAAATTTCCTGCCCATTAGTACAGAAATGGACTTATATTGAAAACATTAATATCACAGTCTAAATCTGGCTAGGAAACATGCCTACAATTGAGCATCTAACACAGTGTTGTTTGTTCTGCAAGCAAGTATTAGCAGGAGTATTCTCAGACAGAGAGGTGAAGGCAGAGCTATCAGACCGGCCAAGCACTGATCCCATTTCCTGTTACATTGTTTTGGCCAACGCTTCCTCCAAACTTCTGTGATGGTACTGCCATTGTGTTTGGCGGAAAAGCTTTCAACATTCCCAACATGAGAACTCTCCTATGACTTATAGTGTGCTAACATGCCACTGAGGGACTTATATGCAGTACTAAACTAAGTCTTGAGCACCATTTAGACAGGATACGATTTCCAGACTTATTTCTGTTAAGTAATGCTGGAAGATGTCTGTAGTAATGATGATCGACTCACAAAGCACAAGCGATCTCTGAATAAGTAATAGAAATTGGAATGTACGCATGGTTGTCATACTTAAAAAAAATCGATCCTCGCTTTAATACAAACTGATTGTTTTGACCTTTATTTTAAGTGCTTGTTGCAGAGCTTGTAGCTGTGCAAGTTGTGCTTGATCATTAGTAGGTCACATTACCATAACACGTACGTGGGCTACACCTGTGCTAGAAACTCAATAAATTACCTAAAACCACCGGAAGCATCATTCTCTAAGGAGTCCATTTAAATTGTTGTCTGTATTTTATTGTTTTGCATTTTAAACTCGGCCAGAACTTGTTTTCGTTTTGGTTTCGGTGTGAGACGAAAGACAAGAGACCTTCCTGGAATGTCTTTATATTGAAAAAAATCATGAATCTCTGGATATAATGAAATCTTCACCAACAGAAATCCCAGAGAAACTCTGGTAATAATTACATTACCCCACCTCCCCAGGTAAAATGAATCCAGTCTGAATACGGCTTTACACAAAACTACTTAATATACCGATTACGAGTACTTATATACCAATCAATATCAGTACCCACTTTGGTGCCATGTGTGCAGTCCAGGATAAGGAAAATCCTTAGATCTTACTCACCTCAATCTTTTACGCATCTGTAAGCTTGTAGGGAAAAGTATATGGTTGATTTCCTCTCACCTATACTACCACGTGGTATCACAATTAAGGATATTTATGTACATTTCAACAATCAAAATAGATGAAAATATTTCATACCTCTCTGTCTCTTGCTCTGGTGTGGTAGTTTTGTTCTCTATTCCTGCAAAGCTGTTCATGTCAACATAACCGTCGTTCTCGTTGGCAGCTGCTGTCCGATTTTGGTCGTCAAAGAACTCAGTGATGGTGACGGCCCGAGTGGGCCTCCCTGGAGGAATCTGAATATTCTCATAGTCTGAGCTCATGGCTGGGATGTTTTCATAGTCGGAAGTATCAGCGCTTGGAAAGGAGATGGATCGAGGTTTGGTGAGTGGGAGTGGCATGAAGGGCGGCCGAGAGCGTTCCTCGAAAGACTCCACTCTGGAGATGCCCCTGCTGCCATAGGTCTTGGGTACACCTTTCTTCTTCTGCCTGTCTTTGTAAACTACGAAGGTGGCGGGAAAGTCTGAGTTGCGTTGTGGTTTGATGATGCGAGACTGGGGCTGAGGGGAGCTGCCATTACTCCTCCGATCCATCTCTATTACCCGAACAGGACCATGGTGGCTAGACTCAGATGAAGATCTGGAAGAACGCACGCTGCCATCACCGTGTGATTTGCTGTCAGTTTTCCTCCTAAACTTCAGAGCCAGGAAACGCTTGAAAGATGTCTTCTTTTTTGGTTTGTCATTAGACTCATGTTGAATAAGTAGAGATGGGGAACTTTTTGTGATAGGCCTCTTGGTGATGTAAGCCAGCTCAAAGGGTGGAGGGATGTCAACAAGGGATGTAGGTGTAGACACACCACTAGAGGACTGGTGGCTTCTTTGAGAGAAGCTTCCAGAAGAGGTGATGACACAAGGTAAGGAGAGGGTGTCATCTGTCCGTTTCACTCTGTCGTCCACTCTCGGGGAATGACTGCCCTCCAAATGGGCAGACAAAGTCATGTCTCGGCCCTCCGCAGAATACGATCGGGGGTAGAACAGAAAACGTCTAGAGTTCAGTGAAGGAATCATCTGGTTGGACTCTGAATTATCTGAAGCCTTTAACAGATCTCCATTTTGGTCCAAGGCCACAGTGTAGTAGTCATGAGACTGAGACTCATTGCCTGTCTCCTCAGGAACAGTCTCAGGGACATATCCGGGTACTTTCCCTGAGAGTGACCGTGAACGAGTCACAATGGTCTTTCTGTCCAGAGTGATAAAGTTCTCTCCTTCTGAGTCAAAGCCTGCTTCCTCGTAAATGTGCTCATCACTATCTGAGTCAGATTCCTCAAAAAAAGGCACTATGTGGCAGTCGAGGTCTTCTATGTCCTCCTCAAATGCCTCAGTGGTGTGGGCAAACACTAAACGGTTTGTTAGCTCAGGAGTCCTGCCCAAGTCTAGGCCAGGGGGCACTGTTATATCGCAAAGTCTAAGACGTGGTTGGCAGCTGCTTCTCTTGCTCACGCAACTTTGTCTGCGAATGGATGACCGCTCCTTTGTGCTCTTCCCTTTGGTTTTACGTGTCATATCCACAGGCTCATCTTCGTCCCCTATCTCTACATAATCCTCAGACGACACACACTCCAGTAGCTGATCATCTCCATCTTGGCATAGAGAATCTTCTATGTTGGCATACTCATCCACTTCATCTCTGTTTGGAGTTTCCCTAAGTTCTTGCTCCAAGGGCTCATCAGATGAAGTCACATTGTCCTCCGCTTGAGCCTGTTCTTCTTCTGCTACATTATCAGATGAGACATAAAAAGGCTCTTGAGTGGATCCCATCTTTGTCTCAGGCTCCTTTGCTTTCTCTTCACTACAATCCTCATCTGTACACTCCAGTTCAGGATCTGAGGTGCTCATAAGATCAGCAGGCACCACCTCTATGACCGAATATGGCTCAAACGCATCCTCTACTCCCTCTGAGAATCTGAAACGTCCTGATTCGTCTTTGGTGGCACGTTCTGGCTGCCATGCACTGGTGTCATCCAGAGGTCCAATTACATCATATGGGTACTCCTCACACAGAGAGGGCTGACTGCCATTCATAGCCTGGGAGGAAAATCCAGCCACTGCATTTGACGTATCCTCAGTGCTGCACTCTGCACTTGGATTTGTGCCCTCTTCACATAGCTTTGTGTCTGTAGTATCTATTGGGGTTCCACAGAGGAACTCTCTCTCGTTGAAATAAGGCTCCTCTGTATCATCAGCAGTGTCTGATGTCAGCTCCTCGACATTACCTATCTCTGCATATGGACTGCACTGATTTGAGGTGGATTCCTCAATTTCTTCATAAGGGCTTGGTGTGCCGTTGTTGGCCTCTGATTCACCCCCTGTTTGGTATTCCATGGTGCTCTCCTTCTCAGCAGGATCATCTGCTGTATCATCAGGATCACCTGTGCCTTGTTGTGGCTGTACATCATCGGTCTCTTTGATGTGGTCTATAGCAGCTGAAACAGTAGTTACAATAACATCTTTGACCTCATTCAAGGAACCTGCATCAACTACTTCAAAGTGGCTCTCCTCTTCTTCTGCATCTATTTCATCTCTTTCTTCTACCCCCATCTGCAGCACGTCCTTTGTTTCTTTATCATCAATGCTATCAAGGTTGTTGTGGTTCTCTACTAACTGTTCAGAAAGATCCTCTTTGTGGGTCTCTCCTGGTGGGTCAGCTTCATCCTGTGTGGATTCTGATTCACTGTCTTGTGCTAATGCCAACTCTGATGTGACATCTCCATTACTAACAATGCATTGGCTGTGTTCACCTTCTTGCTGAGTGGAAAGTTTTGGCTTTGGAGCAACTGGAGGTTTAAGACCTCGGGAAGACAGACAAGGTCTTGACATGAGGGTGGAGCGCACTGTGATGGCTAGGGGACTTTGGATCTCTGGTTGAGGTGCTTGAAGTTGCTTCTGATAATCTGTAAAACAGATGGAGAAAAGCATTATTACAGGTCAAGTATTTGGAGGTTTGGTGCAATAGGAGGCCAAAGCGTACACAGCCTGAAAATGATATTTAAGGGGCAACACCAACGACCTGTATTCCTATTCCTATCTATGGACACCATAACCAAAAAATGTCATGGACAACTATAGAAATCGGCTCTCTCTCTTAGAGCACATACATGCTGATAGTCAAGTAATATGCAATTTGTCACGTTATCGTATGTGACTAAGGTCTAATGTCACCAGTTTCTTTTAAGCAATATTTTGGTAAAGAAACTTTCCTTCCGTCTAGACTCTGCCATAATAAAACAATAGATAAAAAAGCTCATATCATGGTTATGTTATCCTTTAAAATAATTGCACAGGTGTTCCTCTCCAAATGTCTGTATTGTATCAGCGTGCTAATTGCTAAAGTGGACCAAGTAAAGCAAGTCTATGCCAAGTCAGCACCTACACCATCTGTAAAACTTTTCCAAGCCAAAAACAGCAGAAACTAAAATAAATAATAACCTTTTGACCCCAGTGATGAAAACCAAACAGCATCCTTAAACAGGGTTAATGTGAATTTGAGGCCTCTTTGGTGCAACACACCCTTTCTCTTAACAAAACTCATACACCCTTTGCCTCTTCCTGTTATTTAGTACCTGGCTTGACGCACGTCCTAGTAAACTCCCTGTGCACTTGGTGATCTCCCTGCGAAGATGTTGTTTTCCTAGCGGCACAAATTAACTATTCCAGCAGATACCCCTGGAAGCTCAGTGCACAGGAAGTGCCTAGGAATAAAGCAAATTATTGTTGTGCCATGCTTAATCTACCTATTTTTCAATTTTTCTTTCGATTTCACTGCACTTCTGGTCGTTCCTCCAATGATTAACAATGGGGGCGAAAAATCCTTCAGACTGATTTTTTTTTTTTCTTCTGAAAATGTTTTTTTTTTTCTTTCTCACTAGAATGTCAAAGAACAATAAAAAAGAGAAACAATACAGCCGTCTGAGTTCAAAACAGGATATGAATTATGCAACAAAGAATTCGATTAAAACAGGACAGAATGGGGGAAGACAGTAGGCTGGGCCTTTGGATTGTGCGAAGCCAACAGGACATGATCTCAGCTGTAGCTGGTGTGAAACATAAGCCATCTGATAATGAGGTAGTAGGTGCATCAGCTGTGATAAGCGAGAGGAGGGGAATGGACAGAGATTATAGGAATCACTGTGTTTGAATAATGGACTGCTGCACCATCTTGGACTTGATACACTCAGTCATTTGTGTGTGTGTGTGTGTGTATATATATATATATATATATATATATATATATATATATATATATATACACATTATGTTACATTATGTATATATTCCAATAATTCTAATTTGTAACCTCTTCCTAAAACCAATGAAAATATTTGAACACATAAGCAATGCTCATGTGTGCACACAGGAAGTCGGATTGACACTTTCATCTGTGCATAACGATCAACGTATTATGCGTTTGATTTAATTCAGGACATTATTCTCGGAGCAAGTATGTTGTGTGCTAATTAACACAAAAACCTCGTTAAGAGCAAAGGGGTACGGTGAAGCAAAAACTCAGAATGACGGTATATAACCTAGGTTGATTCAATTCGAATTCAATGCTCATTAGACATTTCCACACAGTGACTTCATGGAAATCTGGATTTCCATTTAATAATTAGATCCTTGATGAGGTGACACTGGAGCTGGGAAAAACTCCCTGAGATGACATGAGGATGAAAGCGGACACAAAACAGAACCCGTGCTCTTCGAGGTGAAACTTATAGTGGGGGTTTTAATGTAAACACAAACAGTGTGAGGATATTGTGAGTAAGAGTCATGGGGTGAACACAGGGTAGTATTTATGATTACGGCAGCAGCCTTTAAGTACAAATCTACAGAGATTATGCACTGAAGAGTTAGGTGTGAACTGTTTGTTGTTGTTGTTGTGTTTGTAAAGAGTAAATGTCCCCCCAAAAACCCCACTCATGAATGTAAACACAATGTTTACAAAGTAGCCATCTCTTCTGTCCTTGAACAGTTTGATTCGTTTTAATTAGTAACACCAAAATAAATACATTTAAAAAAAAAAAAAGTGAGTATTGAAGTTTTTTTTCACCTGTGTTCATTTTCATCCGGATGTCATCCGTCGTGGCGTCTGAATGTCCACATCGTTTCCTTCTCCTCTTGTGTGCCAGAATATCCAACACAAATATCTCCAAACGTATCCTGTTGTCACTCCGAGAACATTTTCACAAAGAAATGAACACTAAACATTACTTATATAGCTTTTCCTGTATATTAAAAAAAAAAAAACTACTAAAAAAAAAGGATATTAAAAGCCGGTTCGTGTCATCCCTGCAGTCGAGAGAGAAAGAGAGACAGAGAGAGAGAAAGAGAGAGGGAGCACTCGCTTCCGCGCGAGCGTCGCGCGTGCCTCACTTTCTGCGCTCGGTGCGCGCGGGGAGGTGTGTTTTCGCGCGCGCTTCCCGAGGAGGTCGAGCTAGTCCTCCAAACCAATCACAGCACTAAACGGCTCGTGAGCACTTAACGAACGTGCATAGTGATGACTTTACACTGGGGGTCGTGTGATTTAAGTGTAACGCGAGTAAGGGTGGGCTGCCAGTAATGAGCTCCAGACCATGTGGAGCTTATTGATATGATGCAAAACCTCAACTCTCCTCAAATACATGGTGCACCTCAGCAAACTAGGGGTCACGACCAGTCCCCATCAGTTATAACCGGGGTTCCTGAGAGAATCTCACTAAATCTATCACAACCCTATCTATGAACTACTACTGCTAAGTCCCATTCAAACAAGCCACAATTACATTAGGAGTGTACATGCTATTTTAGATTTTTTTTGTTGTTGTTGTTGTTGTTGTTTTGCTGTCCTGACACGCTGCACTAGCGTAGGAGATTTCTCGACAACGCTGAGGGATGAATGTGAAAATATGGTGAAACAGTTGCTGAATATGATGATGGTAAACAATGAGGAGAAATCCAAATGCCAAGGCCTGGGGTTGCAGAAAATTCATAATGTCTATTTGGGGTCATTTGGCCAAAACATTTGCTACAGAGGCTGTCTAAAGTATCATTAGCAAAAAAAAAAAGTAGCCTGGAGTGTATGTTAGATGGTTTAAGAAAAAACAAAGAGGACATTATCTGTTCCTTGCACCTTTTTCTTCCAAGTAGTTTCTTCCAAGTAGTTTCTTCCAAGTCTTGCGACTAACTGGTGTCCCATTCAGCGTGTATTCCTACCGCACACACACGTGGTGTAGCTGGGATAGACTAAGGATCCACTGACCAGGATGAAGTGCTTCCTGAAAATGAGTGTGTTATCGGAATTATGAAGTTCCTTTATTTGTTCATTTGTTCATCTTCAGTAAGTGGTTTATCCCGGTCCGGTGGATCCAGAGCCTTTCCTGGGAACAGGGCTTGAGGCAGGAATACACTCTAGATGGGATACCAGTCTATCATCGATGGCACAGACAGAACAGATACGTAGGATTGAGCCCCAAACAAGTCAAATTACTAAATAATATTAAATATGCTTTGAAACATACACATATGCTGTATATCTGCTGAAATGTTGCGGTTGTTGTTACACTTTCTGACTGCCATAATATTCTGCAAGTATTGAGCCTGAACAAGTTAAATCTAAACATGCAAATAATGTTACACCGTTTAAGTGAACTATTTAGAAAACTGCTCCTGAGAACAGCGTAGACACCAGGCACTATCGAGCAGGTTTCCCAACTGGTCGTCTGTTGCCTGATTGGAGGAAAGTAGCTCTTTAAAAGCCTCTCTCCATAACAGGAAACTGCTCTCCCAGTTTCCTGCACAACAGGCGACGCTTCCTTAGCAACTCCTGGACAAAGGTGTTGATGTTAACCCTTCAACTTCTCGCTGAGTTAAAGAGATGGATTGCAAGTGTGACTGCACTCGTGACATTTTAGTCATTCAAATGGAAAATATTTACGTTTAAAATGTTTTTTTTATTATTATTATTTATTAATTTTTTTAAGAAAGTTGGTAAATCAGGTTAGAGTGAAATAATCTTTGGTATGGATATGGCTCCAAGATCAAGGTTCTGGTTTACTGCTTGGAAGGTTGAACGTTTAAAACCCAGCACTTCCAAGGTCCTTGAGCAAGACCTACAACCCTTAGCTATGCCATAAGATGTTTCACACCAGCTTCCTTTGAAAGTCTGTTGTTCTGTTGTACACTAAGAACACCTGTACCCTTGCTTAGTTATGCAATTATCCAATCCGCCAATCACAGTGCAGCAATGCAATGCATAAAATCACACAGATACAGGTTAAGAGCTTCAGTTAATGTTTGCATCATACATCAGAATGGGGGAAATGTAATCTCTGTGACACTGACTGTGGCATGGTTGCTGGTGCCAGATGGGCTGGTTTGAATATTTCAGAAACTGCTGATCTCCTGGAATTTTCACACACAACAGTCTCTAGAGTGTATACAAAATGGTGCAAATAAACCAAAACCCATCCACTGAACAACAGTTCTGCAGGTGGAAATGCTTCGTTGATGAGAGAGGTCAGAGGAGAATAGTTCGATCTGACAGGAAGTAAAACAACTCAAATAACCACTCTTTACATCCATGGTGAGCAGAAAAGCATCTCAGAATGCCCAGCATGTCCTACCTTGCAGTGAATGGGCTACACCAGTAGAAGACAAAGAACTTTAATTTAAAAAATGGTGCATTAGATGCTGCTAATGTCTTTTTTTTTTTTTAAATCAAAAATATGCCAAACATGGGCGCACGGTGGCTTATTGGTTAGCACGTTCGCCTCACACCTCCTGGGTCTGGGGTTTGAGTCCCGCCGGGGCCATGTGTGTGCGGAGTTTGCATGTTCTCCCCGTGCTGTGGGGGTTTCCTCCGGGTACTCCGGTTTCCTCCCCCAGTCCAAAGACATGCATGGTAGGCTGATTGGCGTGTCTAAAGTGTCCATAGTGTGTGAGTGTGTATGTGATTGTGCCCTGCGATGGACTGGCACCCTGTCCAGGGTGTACCCCGCCTTGTGCCCGATGCTCCCTGGGATAGGCTCCAGGTTCCCAGTGACCCTGAAAAGGAGTAAGCGGTAGAAGATGGATGGATGGATGGAAATATGCCAAACGCTATTTGTTTTCCTAATGTTTATGAAAGGAATAAAACACAATGGCGCGCCCTGTTATATGTTATACGAACAAAAGTCAACAATGGGGTGGTGGGATGTGAAGTGTCTTGTTCCTCTTAAACCACGTCAGCTTTCCAATTCTAACATAAAAATAAAAAATTAAACAACGCCACATCGATTTATAGTCATATTATAACAACTAACGGAACTTTCCTGTGCCCTGTGCAAGTCCATGTGTACGTTACAGCAAAGATAACGTACTAGAATTAATAATGCGTTAGAGAGTGCATTAACGTACAGTAAACCCTGCAACCAGTATTACTGTCAGAAGCGCTGTTATAGAAAATGAATCAACAACTTCTGACCAATCAGATTAGAGAATTTAACAACGCTGCGGTATTATGATACATATTACACATTTTCATCTCATGTAACTTCTGCTCGGACAGATTTCCACCTTACGAGCCATCTGTATGAATCTGATTTTACAGTGTCTCGGTTTTGTTTTTTTTTCCTCCAAAGCACCACCAGCTGTGTGTCTGCACACTTGATAAAGGGCAGATTGTAGACCCAAACGCCAAGAGAGTAGAGCTGTCAGTTACACGAATCTTCACTTTGGCAGCTCATATTATGGATTTAGCATTAGAAACATTAGGGGGGTAAACACAATGGGACACGATTTGATTTTATTGGGGTTTTTTTCCCCCCTCTCTCTCTCTCTGTATCTTTTCCTGTTGTCCCAAAGTGCTGTCTGTCTTTCTCTCTCTTTCTCCTTTGCGACTGGCGGAAGGTCAGACGTAACTCCTGAGCAGCGTGATTCCAATAAATCACGGAAGCATGGAGTAAATCTCCTCGTTCTGCTTTCTTAACAGTCTACGATCCTGAAACCATGCATTAAACATGCTACGTATTCAGTGAACCAATTACTTCCTACTACCCACAATATAAATGTTTGGCCCAGAGTAAGACTTGTTTCTTATATTTTGTCTTCGTTGTTGCAATATCTGAATATATTTACTTCATGTATCACAGGCGGCTATACTGTAATTGCATTTCTCAGCTGGGGAAATGCTATGCAAGGGAACTTTAACAACATTACCAATATTACCACAACCTCACAATCATTGCATCAGTCTTGCAGGATTTACATCAAGCATTGGATTTAAAATAGACAGAATAAAGGATGTACTACTGTATTGCAGACCTGAAGGATGGCATGTCAATATTTCCTGACATGAAAAAAAGAAAAGAAAAGTTTACCATCGAGGCTGGTTAGATTTTCAATTGCGTCAGTAGGACATTTTCAGCTGCTGTTCCACCTCTTTGTTTGCGAGGCTAAAGATAACGTGCGCCTGGCATTTAGCCCTGCCGTTTCAGTGGAAAGAATTCACAGACACTGAATTTGACCCTTTTTGCTTTTTTTTTTTTTTTTTTTAAATGTTTTTCTTTCTGAAACAGGCACTGGAAAACAAGAGCTCTGTTTACAAGCATTGTAACCAAAAGGCTAAAGCCTGAGGCTGGAAGAATAGCGGCGAGTTGTAAATAAGCGTCCAGATGTGATACAAGAACATTACTGGCGAAAACATGTTTTTGGGGCTGAAAACATAAATATCCTTGACCACTGCAGTTGTTGGGAATTGTAACACCCCTGCACCCCCACACAACCCCCCCACCCCTCAACCCACCTGGACTGTGTGTATACGCGAGAAAGACGGACTCAGGAAAAACATGTCAGAAACCAGCCACACACTCACACACACATAGTACTGACCCAAACAGGAAACTGATTGGGGAACAGGGGTCAGCGACTTGTTCCCAGACCCCAGAAGTGAAGCACTGCTTCATGTTTCATTAGAACTGCCTTAAAAAAAGACCAGCAGGATTGTTTTTATCCTGCATGAGGCATCAGATTAGTATTTTTCTCGCTCAGTGTGTGCCGTTGTCACCAGATGGTTGGGTCAGTTCGGAGGTAATGTTTTTCTCACCAGGTGACTCATTTAATTTTATTTTTATGCTGACCATTTGCTTTGATGGGTTTTGGGTTTTTTTTCAAACAAGAAGAAGCAGAGATCCGTGATCCGCTGTATTCTTTCCATGCTTAGTTTTAAAGTTGTGCTAGGAAAGAATGGAGTTACACAATTAATATGGCTTTACTTTGCATGTATATAATACAGTAACAGAGTCAGAAGGGCAGCTGTTGGGGCATTTGGTAAACATAAACATTATATAGTAGGTTATATGTAATATGCAGGAGTGAGGGGCAGGATGCGAAGGTTTCAAATCAGTGTGTGTGTTATTTGCAACAATTATAGTTGTGGTCCACAGTGAAGGTCAAAGATTTAACATCAAACAAGGATTACCCATAAGGCGAAAACCTAAGATGGTCTAAGGTCGTTTCAGATTTGTGTTGTTTTCATCCTCTGGATAGTGATCTTCCACCAAACTGCAGTGTGGTCCATATCATATATGGAAGTTATCCACTCTCAGTGCTGCATGACAAATAACAAGATTGGTTCAACATGTCATGTTACTTCCTGTTATGAGTTTTGCGATGGCGGGAAAAATCAAGAAAGATGTATAGCTCGGTAGCGGCTTGCATGACCAAAAAAGATTATGAGATTATGGCTGCATGTTTTCAGGTATTCCTGCATGATGAAATACCTTGCATCCAAAAAGTGTTGTTCTTCATCGTTTGAGTGTTGGTGCCAAAGGAAAATAATCATTTTTAAAAACCCAGCAAACTTAGTGCCAACTTAGTTTTCTAAACTTGCATGCACAAAAGTGGTTTACGGAATGGTTCGGTCGATCCACAGTTTTGGTAGGAATTCTTCTATGTGAACGCAAACCTGTGATAATGAGCGCCGCCCCCAAACGAGCCCAGAATCAGGCCTGAGTGTAATCAAGCGTGAAAACACTCTAAGAAAACAATGCACGCACTTAATGAGACAAATCCACGATACGACTTCCGCTATGAAACAGAAATAGCGGGAAATATACAGAGATGAATTAAGATCGAACAGCAAACAGGTGAACACAATGGGTACCAGACCAATGACAGGACAGGGGCGGAGACAGGAAAACGACCAAAACAAAGGCATATAACACACAAAATAAACAAGTAGGGGACTTCATGCCACTACACTGGTACTGTTACTCTCTTAAAAAAAAAAAAAAAAAAAAAAAAAAAAATCCAAACGGTCTTCTGATGAACAGTGATGATTTTTTTTTTATATAGAGATTCTGAACTTTAAACTACAAATTCAAGAAAAACTCAAGAAAGAAATCACACAAGTACACACTACAAATGTAGTAGACAGAGACTGGATTCAGAAAGCTCTAGTATTCCCTTAAAGGTTAGACAGTGGAGAAAGAGAGGTAAAAAGAGAGAATGGGAGAGAGTGAGTGTGTTTTATAATGGTGGAGAAAATCCAGTGTCAGCAGTTTCAAACATTTCTCTCAGAGCACAAACACAGGAACACTATTCACAACCTTCTTCTTGTCCTGCTCCCCCAGGTGACAGAGAGAGTCAGCACTTCATCAACAACAACAACAACAACGAAAAAAAGCAAATAAAGTCTCTATTCTCAGCAGAGCCTTGGGAGCTGATCAATACATTACTGTCAGCCTCCAACACAGTGTCCATAGCGTCTGAGGCTATATATATATATATATATATATATATAGAGAGAGAGAGAGAGAGAGAGAGAGAGTGGTATATACAGTGCAGGTGTTGCGTATTCTGTAAGACTGAACTGTAGACAAGGAAAGTTCCTGATGAACTAAAATAATGTCATTGTGTACTAATTATTAATGATTCATTAATTATTCCACAGTATTGTTGAATTCTCAAATCTGATTGGTCAGGATAATTTACAATAACAGCAATTCTGACAGGAGTGCTGGCTAGCGTTCGAATCCTAGTGTTTTTGTTTTTTAAATGTAAGGAGTCTCCAGTGTCAGCCTTTCCGCCTTGCAGAAGTCTTCAGGGCTTATTCTGCACTTTCAGATTTCTCGGTAACATGACAGGCTGCCATTTTTACTTTTACATCTTACTAATTTCGAGAAAGTGAGAGAGAGAGAGTGAGAGAGAAAGACAGGCTGGTGAGAGAATGAGAATTCAAGACTTGTCATTGAACATTCCACATCGTAAAATGTAACTATAAATGGTTAAAAAGCATGATGTGTTGTTCATTAATGAACTGAAACATTTCAACATGATCGTTAGCAAATCGATGTAGTATAAAAGCAATAAAACACTTACTTAATTACTTCATTCATTCATTCATGTGGTTCGTCTATAACTATGCCATTTATCTCTTCTTTTTTTTCCCGCAAATTGACTAATCCGTCTGATCGTTTAATGGAAATGAGGTTAAACAAAATAGCCTAACCTAGCAAGTTACAGTCGTTAGCTAAACTTTGCATTGAAAATGAGCAAGTTAAATTAGTTCATTAATATCGTTTGAGTAACGATAGACAACGTACACAAGCTAGCAACAGCTGATGCCTTGCGACATTAAAATGAGGTTTTACTGCAGGAAACATGGCATACTACAAAATGTTCTTTTTATTTTGAATTATTGGGAACATTATGTCGAAAGACAGCTATTTTACACGATGACAATAATACACGATAATCGTAGCTCTCTCTCCATGCGTCTAGTATGCATACCCATGTGAAAACTCCATTCACTGAATTTGATACATGCACACTCGCAACTAATTTTGCACAAATCGTTTTTTTTTTTCTATAAAAAATTTCTAACGACTGAACCAAATCACGTTAGTACAGCCTCAGTGTTTCCTTTGTACCTTCTCTATGTTGTTCTACTTTGCATGATAAATGCTGCTAACAATAATAATTAAATGTTCTGCACCGCATTGTAATACCTATATAATATTAACAAGCAGGCAAATGACTGTAGTAATTTCCAAAGCACATTTAATTAGTACAAGAGGGCATTGTATGTGCAGTGATTCAGTGTTTTGCTACTCGCACGGCAGTTACGCAGCTGTTGCTAATGAGCTTTTTGATTATTACAATATATTCTCCGTTCTGAAAGGCCCTCGGAGTCGAGCTCTTGCAACAGTAATTTAATGGCGCTGGGTAGAGCTCTCGAGGAGAAGCATAAAAAAGACTCGCGTTCTGGCCTTTAAAGCAGTCGTGTGCTAGCCAGCTAGATTTATGCGTGCTCCGGTGCGCCGTCCGTTTTGAGAAATGGTGTGCGGCATGCTACCTCGCTGCCCTTTTCTGTAGCAATTCATTTTGCTGTTTTGTTTAATATCATAACGCAAACTCACAATTCCCGAATCCCGTTAAGCCCATGGCGTGTGTTCTTGGGTTGCCCTTTGCTGGGAACCAGCTAATGTGTACCAGCAAATTTAATGCAAACAGGGAACTTCCATTAGCATGCTAACTAAGCTTGAGTAAACTGCTGATCTGTTTTTACTCGTTCAGGTCGTCTGGCTGCTGAGAGAAACAATAGGCCTGTTGCAAAAAAAAAAAAAAAGTGCCGGGTCGGGTCTCACTTTTTTCCTGTGACTGTTTTCACATCTTTCAACCTAGTGAAACTGAAAGGATGTAGATACCATGTTTATAAATATCTCCCCCCCCCCCCTATAGCCCATAATGGCTCCTGGCAGCTATCTTGTTTCTTAAAAGGTTTTGAGATGGAGCACATGAATACAGTAGGTCATGATACAGGGTTTTAAAACGATTAGGAAATATAGTTTTCGGGCATATCCCTTAAAAAGTCTTGATATCATTGCAGCCATGTCAGTGTCTCTTTCCTGCGCACACACCCAGCATTCGGTTCGACACCAGAACAGCTTGTCTGAGTCTCTGCGGTGCACCACGTCTGAGGTGTCAGCTGTGTTGTTCTCTCACCGCTGAGATCAGGCCCTCAAATTCACAGATGGCTGCTGTTTTCGATTCTTCTCTAGCTTGGTGAAAAATCACTTCATCCAATTTTACCCTTACTTGAAATATAGTCAAGGCGAATATAGTAAAATAGCAGTAATAGTCTGTATTTACTATGTTTAAGTTCAGACTGAAACTTTGAACATGTTTTGTTCATGCTTATAGATTACAGAGAGTCGCACTGCGTCCTTAAACACAGCCGGTAAGTCGTACGGAAGAAGTGGATCTAGTTTGTAGGAGATATTTCCCGAAACTGCTGATCACCTGGGATTTTCTAGCACATCAGTTTATACAGAGTTGCTCAGAAAACATCCGGTGAGCGGCAGTCCTGTAGACGGAAAAGCCTTGTAAGTCAAATAACCACTCTTTATAACCGTGGTGAGCAGAAAAGCATCTCAGCTTCTCTGAGTGTGTTGGACTCGCAGGACTCTTCAAAGATCAATGTTGTGTACATTTGAAAGTAAATGTGAGTGTGTTCTTCGGAAATGCCTCCCAGGAGAGAGAGGCACCGGCAGTATGTCATTAATAATCTGCTCTTGAGTTCATCTCTGGACTGCAAAGCAGTGCTGAAGTCACCTGAAAACCATATGCGCACATACACCTACACAGAGAGAGAGAGAGCGAGAGATAGAGAGAGAGAGAGTCAAGGATGAATGGGCAATGACACATCATCCTTTATGCGCATGCTGTGATCACATCAGCAAAATCTGCTCGCCTCAATTTCCATTTCTGTTCAGCGGCTCACCTCATTAGCACGAAACACAATTCTGCTGTCGTAGTGACAAAGCAAACTCCGTGTCACAGTCTCCAATGAGATCTTTGATAAACATTTATGTGCACCACAACATGTCGCCGTGTGTTGCCATGACATCATTTTCCTGTTTTGCTCCGCGATTGATCCACACCATTTGCCCACACCAGCACCCGTCAATCACCTGTTTCCTTCTTCATGATGAATGTGTTTGGCTGAAAATCTGCTGCAACAGTAGTGTGGGGTTAAATCAGGATATTACACCCTTCACGAGGAATAAAAGAGACCCTACTTTCCCATGACTGCTGTACTATGTCTTTATGCAACAATACACTGCTCAATATGGCGGCAATAAAGGAGCAGAGATATGTCAAATTTCATAATTTAGTGCAAATAGTGTGTCTATACTGACAAATTCAGGGAAATGTAAAGTACTATTAATGTAATGCCGGATAATCCACCTGATCTAATGTAACAGAAGGGGCAGAGACACCAGGGTTATCTATTGTGTTATTCACAAGGCACCATGCACGCACTCATTTACACCTAGGGGTAATTTATCTTCGTCAATCCACCTCATACCATGCTTTTGGGAGGTCAGAGGAAACTGGAGAACCCAGAAAAACCCATACAAACACTATACATAACCTCAGCTTAGGATCAAACTATCATTTTAGGCCTTGATTATTTAGCCCACATATACCACAGATGGGGGGCATGGTGCTTTAGTGGGTAGCACATTTGCCTCACACCTCCAGGGTTGAGGGTTCGACTCCTGCCTCCGTCTTGTGTGCGTAGTGCGTGCATGTTCTCACCATGCTTTGGGGGTTTAATCCGGGTACTCCGGTTTGCTCCCCCAGTCCAAAGACATGTGTTGTAGGCTGATTGTCATTTCCAAATTGTTCATAGTGTGTGAATTTGTGTGTGAGTGTGTCTGTGATTGTGCCCTGCAATGGGTTGGTACCCCATCCAGGGTGGCCTCCACCGTGTGCCCCAAGTCTCCTGGGATAGGCTCCAGGCTTTTCAGATGGTACAGAAAATGGATGGATGGATGGATACACCAGATGGGTAGCTAATGTTTCATAATCTGAATGCATGGTATGAAAAACATCCTCAGTCCCATATGTGAGGACATACTACCTTTCTACCTTTTTTGTAATCTTACACCATTTTCCTACCCATTAGCTAGAGCTACACTACAGCAATCCAGCTACCAACCGGGGAGGGTGAAGACTAACCATTCACTGCATATAAACACAGGGGAAGTTCTTGGAAAGTCTCCAAGTCTGATGAATCTAAGGGAGATTATTGCATTAGTGTATTAGAGAATAAGGATCATACACCAATGTCATATCAAGCAGGTCCAGAAGAACAGATAAAAACAGCAGTAATAATGTACCAGTGATCATTATTGGAGCCGCCAAATAAGCTTGCTCCCTCAACCCACCCTTGCTGTCAGACTGGAACTTATGAGTGCTTGCAAATTGGTTATACATGTAAAGGGGATGGACAGTAACTTGGATCCTCACTTGCTCTTGCCAGCGTACAAGCTGAAATAAAAGGCATGGACAACTCCCTCCGAGTCACCTCCCATTCATTTCTCTTATTAAAGACCAAACCTGGACATAAAGAGACATAAAAGAAGGAGCTCACCTTTATTACGTCATTCATCTTCACTCTCCATATTGTTCCCATGACTGGAAGGCACATACAATAAAACCAAGATTTAAAATGTGGCTCATCTTCTCTTTGGGGACACTTAAGGGCATTGTATTGTGTCAGCAGCTGGGAGGTTTAGGAACTTGGACAGTGTGGATGCGTGATGTGTGTAGCTGTGTGTACTCATGGAGTACATCCAGCCGTCCATCCATCCATCCGTCCATCCATTTTCTGTACCGCTTATCCTACACAGGGTCATGGGGAGTCATGGATGGGATTCCAACCCATCACAGGTCATAGTCACAGACACACTCGCACACTCATTCACAAAATGCGGACAATTGTAACTGGGAGAGGAAACGAGAATACCCAGAGGAAACCCCCAACCCACGGGGAGAACATGCAAACTCTGTGCATACAGGATGGCGGCGCGATCATGGAGTACATATATACCTTCAAATCTACATGTGCATATACATTGTTTATATATAATGGCAGTAGCACGGTTCCAAGAATTTGCTGTTCTTTTGTCACCCATGTGCTTTTGTTTGTTTTGCTATGTGCCCTTCTTTTGATTCTAGTCCTGTCTCCACCTCGGTCAATGGTTTGCTCTCCTAATGTGTGTACCTGTTTCATGTTAATCCCTTAATTCATTTGTCTTTTTATACCCTACTGTTTCTTCATTATCATGAATAAAAATATTTCATTATCAGTATTCCAATGCTGCAATATAACTATAAATAATAACCTGTCTATTTTTGGGGACATTCCCCGGAATGTGGTGTAACGTCCCACTTACACCACATTCACATTAATGTGGCTGTATACAGTCAAGTCACACAAGTAGCTTGAATTCTTTTGATTTTACTGCCTCCAAAGCTACAGCGAAGACAATCACTGTATTCATCACCAGAGTTACCAATCTTTATTTCGTCTTCATTATACATTTCATCTGGATACCAAACTAAGCTCGTTAGTTAGCCGATAACAGCTACAACTGATCATTGTGTTTTGATAAAGCACCCTTTCTAATTTTAGCCCACTTTTCCACTGACTGGGTGCAATTCAGCTGGAGTTTGTTGGTACCTGTTTTGATTTTTCACCTGCCTTTCCAGGTATTCTCACATTTTTTCCTACAAAGTGTCCCAGTATTCCATCGTGCATGTCAAATACTGTACAGAACGTCACGTCTACACTACATTCGTATTCCTGGAATGTGAAAATGTTAATGTTGTGTTCTGGACATAAAACACAAAAGACAACCTCAGAGTCTGACCAATAAACCGATTATCTGCTTTTATGATCATTTACATTCATCCAGGTGTGCAAACGCTTGGCAGTGCACAATACAACACTGATATTGGTGCGTTTGTGCCTGGCCAGGAGACCACCATTTTTGTTTAGAATTTGCTTTTCATGGCTCTATAATGACGCTGAGTGTTGACTAGAGGTGAGTGTGATTTCTCAAAGCCAGCAGGAGACAGACAGGATCTTAAGGGCGCATCTCTTCATCTTCTTTATCTCCAGCACAGCGCTGCTCTTCCTCCTCCACTGATGCATTTATATTACTCATTCTATAAAGGCTAATTCATTTAGAGCCATCAGAGCTGTTTGAACTCATTTGGCTGTTATTAAAAGATTGTGGGTGATACGGCGAGAAGCGTTCTCGCAAATTCGATCAGGCACACATGGCTGGATGGAAATTATCTAAAGGAATGGCACTTTGGCTCGTAAAAGCGAAATGGGTTGTCATAGAGCTTGATTAGAAACGCAGCTGTCTGCTTGCGTTAGAGTGTCTGTGACATGTGAAAGTTGTCCTGCTGGGTTTGGACAAAGTGACCTTGAGACACCAGTGTGAGGGAAGAGGGTACAGAAGAGAAGAGAAAAAAAGAGAAGAGGAGAAACAGAATCAAATTGAAGTGTAGAGATAAAATGAGAGGGTACAGAAGAAAAGAGAAGAGAAGAGACGAGAAGAGAAGAGAAGAGAAGAGAAGAGGGTGGATGCCTCCGGGAAGAGCACGTGGATTGTGACTGTCAACTGGGCAGCAGGATCATAGCCGGTTTGAGGTAAAGACACGGCTCCATTTTGTTTGGTTTTTTTTTTTAAACATTTAACTGGATTTCCTTCTTTCTTTTTCAAAAATTTTGGACGTGTTTTGTTTCCTTGTTGTCAATTTTTTTTTTTTTTTTTTACAGGCAATCGAGTAGCCAGTGATGTCCCAGTGATGCCAGTGATGTCTGTGTGAATCTTACTGTCAGTCATCATAAACATGCAAAAAAAAACCCAAAAAACCTAGCTATATAAACAACATCTTAATAAAAGACAAGAGAAGAAAATAAAAGTAGAATAGAATTGAAGAGACTAAAATAGAAATGAAGAGAAAGGTGAAATTAGAATAGAACTGATGAGAAGAGAGTAAAAATAAAGTTGAATAGATGAAAGTAGAATAGAATAGAGTACATAAAATTGATAGAGAAGATGTGAAATTAGGATAGAATGGTATAAAATAGAATAGAATAGAATAGAGTTGAATAAAAATGGAATATAAGTGAAAAGATTAAAAAATAAGATAGAATAGAAGACATAAAATTGTAATTGCGTAGAAGATATAAAGATGGAATAAACCACAGATGAATAGAATAGAATAGAATAGAATGAATTACACTAGAATAAAATAGAAATGAACGGAATTCAACAGATAAAAATATGATTGAATAGAAACAAATAAAATTAGATTAGAATAGAAGAAATATACATAAAATAATTCAGAGCTGAATGGAATAGAATAGAATATCATTAATTACATCAGAATAGAACAGAATAGAACAGAATAGAGGTTAATGAGATTTTTTTTTCCACCAGCAGTATTTTCCCCAGTGCAGTAGCGTATCGTGCTGTTATCGTGTTTGAGTGACAGTCATCTAAATAAACACACAATAAGGATCAATTCATTTTCCTCAGTGACTTTGTTCATCAATAAACAAATCAAACCGACGTGTTTTTATTGGCTGCTCACATTTACAAAGCAACGTCTCTTCCCATCTCAGTGCAATAATCAATATTCACTCCACTCCTGCACTCTAATAACACCCGACTGTGGGCTGCTGTCACGCATAATTAACTTACACATCCATGATTATATAGTTACTTTATTAGCAAACACTCAAGAGGATCAGATTTACTCCAGACACAAGATAAGAGACTAATCACGTTTCATGGCCAATATTTATTTGAATATTTATACCACTGTCGCGTTCTTCATTCTTATTGCTCAGAACGTGTTCATTCATTTTCAATGCCAGCAGCTCTGACAGCAGCGATGGCTGTAATTCCCACTGATTATAGTTGCTATAACGTAAGTGATGACGGGAAACAACTTGTTTCGTGGACTTTCCACAAATGTAACTATAAATGGATAAAGATTACCACTAGTCGTTCTGTAATAAATTGAAAATTGTAACAGTTGACTGTGTTATACAAGGAATAAAACAATGTGGGAAAAGAATCCACGTAATCCACGTTTTTTCTTTTTCTTTTTTTTCCTTCTAGTTTCCTGTTTTAATGTGTCATGTTGCTCGTCTAAAGCGTTCTATCAGAGCCTTATTACCAAATCAACAACAAATTGATTTGCGTGTACAATATTGTAGCTAAAATCACTCCACTGCTAGTTTGTTGTACATAATTGCTGCATAAATCTCTTAGCGCCGAAGGTGTCCGACCCACGAGGCGCTATAACCAAAAGCCGATCATTTTACAGTCATTTTATTACCCGGAGCCCTGGGGAAATGTTCACGAACATCAGGGGCTCGTTTCCACGTATGCTACCGCGGCTTACTGAAACGATTTGTACTCTATTACTCTCGAACCTCTCGCCAGCTCGAAACACGTCTGGTTTGATGTATGTTGCAGTTTTAATATTGTACACACACAGGGAGACCTCAAACGTGTGTAGTGTTTGTGTGTGTGTGTGTTTGTATATTAAAAAGTATTGACAGGTTCAATCTTATTCAGTCGAATATTTTACACTATAGTGGTTATTAGCTTCGCTGTAGATACTGAAGAATTCATAGTAGCCATGGAATAATATTACTAATTATTTAAGAAAAAAACAGGATTTCAAATATTGAAACAGTAGTGTGATCACTACAGCAAGGAACCCATTCAAAATGTGTTATTTCTACCCCATTTACTCCCAAATTTGCAGATTCTCACCCACTAGCCAGCTCTCCCCAATCCTATACCAGCTACCAACCACAGAGGGTGAAGGATAACACGTGCTTCCTCCCGCCTCCTCGTTCTTCATACATGAACTCCCAGACTCCCATGATTGGCTAGAGTTGCTGTATGTATTATAGCACTTTGTTGACTTTTATCCAAATGGAAGTTGGAGGACAGTTATAAATAAAGATCTCCATCAGCATCAGCTCTATAAATAAATATCTATAAGCTATGACAAGCCATCTTTTCCATACTTTTTTTTTTTTTTTCGCTTCCTATAATTGGTAGTGACTTGAATACAATCACAAAGTCCAATTCAACACACAGACTGGGCAGTTTAAGGAAATAATACAAGGATAAAATGATAACTGAGATGATCCTTCTTGCCTGGTTTTGGCCTTGATGGTAGTTGGCATCTAAAAGAATTCACATTATAGTCATCTCTGACACTCATGTGTTGATTTTTTTTTCCTAACCAGTAACTCAATTATACCAAACATCTCCCATACATAAATCCTCAAATGGCGCTTTAAGACAAGCACATTACTCCATCCATCCATCCATTTTCTATACCGCTTATCCTACACAGGGTCACAAGGAGTCTGGGGCCTATCCCATGGAACTCGGGGCACGAGGTGAGGGACACCCTGGACAAGGTGCCAAGCCTTTTAGACACTACACTACACACATTTACACACCCATTCACACACTACGGACACTTTGGAAATACCAATCAGCATACAACACATGTCTTTGGACTGGGGGAGGAAACCGGGGAGGTCCCAGGATTGAGTCTGATTCTCAAAAAGTATGACTGCTATCCTTTTGTCATTTTACAAAAATTCAATACTATTTTGTGCTATTACCCTAATTTACAGCGTTGCAGAAATGTAACATATACATATATACATATACATATACACCAAACTCAAAATGTTTTATGAAAGTACAACAATTTCAGTAAATTACAGTAATTTGTATGCATTATTTATTTATTTATTTACAATATGAGGCTTTATTGTAAACTCACAGCATGTTTCCTGTATACCTGTAGTAATACTGGTAATGAAGTTTTTACATCTAAAATATGCAGTAATCCTGAAACTATAGAAATCGTACAGAATTTACAGAATTGAGTATTGAAATTGCATCAGATGACAGTAATTAGTGTGAACGTCGCTAACAGAGTGGGTCGTTTCACATAACAGAAATTACAATAGTGTGTAATTATTGATATTTTCTGTAAGGAGACTTTTTTTTTTTAAACATTTATGGAAGGAGTCACCAGTGTCAGTGTTTTGGACGGTCGTTAGGACGTAAGAGTTTATGTTTGCGGTTTCTCTAACATGACAAGTTGTATGTTTTTGGCTTATTAACTTCCAAATAATGAGAAAACAACAACAACATGGTGTTCTCTGCTGGTCCCGTGTTCTGTGTATTAGTGGCATTAAACCTGCCTGTGAGGCTGCGCTGTTTTCACAGTGGGGCACTTTTGAGAATAAGCACACCATCAAGATTTTTATGACTCTCATTATGTGTGTGTGAGGGGACGACTCACTGTGCATAAAAGCATGCAAACCATCCTCAGGGTTGCTCTGACTGATTTCCTCAGTCATATTTCTTCTCTTTCTTTCTTCAGTTTTTGCTTCAATTGCATTTTTTTTTCTTACTTAGTCTTCTCTTTTGGTTTCTCTCTTTTGGTTTGCGTGCGTACGGCTGATGATGGTCATATTAACGCCCGAATGTGTTTTTTTATTACAGCTCCATCTAAGGGTCGCATCTGGGGGTGTTGACGTGAATGGAGATCGATGAACAGGATCTGTATTGTGCCACCACTTCTTTGGGGCAGTAATACACAAGAGTGCGAGGTTTTCCTTTGTTCTTTTTTCTTTTATCAATAAATGACTCGTGGACAGCAGAGGGAAATGAAAATGAACTGAATAGTGTTGTAGAGGAGCAGGAAGATGCCTCAAAGAGATACTACACCTTTAATGAAGTGCCGGGTGAGGAGAGGACATGAGGGAACATGGGCTGCTTTGCAGGCATACTTTTCATCATAAGCTGAATCTATTGAGAGAGAGAGAGAGAGAGAGAGAGAGAGAGAGAGAGAGAGAGAGTCTCCAGCATCAGTAGTGTCTTTCGAAGGTCATTCCACAACATATGGATAAACAAGCGGATAAAAAGTATGACATGACATTCTTTAATTAATAAGAAAAAATTAATAGCTGGAAAGAATGCACTTCGGGGTGTGATTTTATAGGACAATTGCCAAAATATTCCATCGTGTTTATCAAATTCTAGACTACGTATGATCAGTAGGGCTGCTTCCGAGGATAAGCGTATAACTAGCATCTTTGGTGGGTGATAACTCACGCTAATGCTAGGCATCCTTTCAGAAACATCTCCGCTTGTATAAACTCTTCAACAATTCTGTCTCTCTCTGTCTCTCTGGTAAAGCATTACTGTACCACAGATGTTAACCTGCGGTTGTGTTTTTCATCTTTTCATCCGTGTGTTGGTGAAAGCTTAACACAGCAAAGACTAGCATGTAGCTTTCTAGCTAGAGATTATTATTATTTTTTTTTTAAAAAAAAGCCTAATGAATAATAAAGGCAATTAGCAATTGTGTGAAACCTTTTAAACACCCGTTTAACATCCTGTAACAAAACAACATGATGGATAGAAATGAATAATGTTGTTAGCTAACTGATTTTCCCATTTTAAAGCTAGCATTAAAACTACGTAATAACTGCTGCTCAGTGACTAATCTCAATTTTTTTTTTAGCTTTTAATCCTCGAACTAAGATCAGCTGATATACTGTAACATTCCGTGCATATTCTATGTCCACTGCAGATTACATGTCATTGTAAAAAAAAACCGTACATTTTCCAATATCTTTCATGTTACTGCATTTCGACGTTGTTTTCCAAAAGCGCTATTTCCTCCCCTGCAGCTTTATAAGCGTAATTTATTCAACCTTTTAGATGGCTGAGAGGACAGCGGCGAAGGGCTACACATTTTAGACATCATTATATTACTATGCCTGCCTGCCTGTGAGTTCTTATTTGTCAGAATCATTTTAATGCCACAGCAAATGGTGCTAAAATCTCATTACATGCCTGCTTTTTTACATTTTAACTTGCCTTTTATGACACAACAACTATTTCTCTCTCCCTGTCAATGAGGCTCTTGTTTCTTGCTAAAACAGGGCTAACTGTGTTGGTTTGTATTCCCTGGCCTTGGCAGTAGACACATACGGATGTGTAGCTGATGTACTAATTTGTACTGAAATAACATTTAAGTACAGTGATGTATGATTACAACCATAACAGTGTAACATCTCTAAATATTACAAAGCGCTAGCTATAATATTTCTTTTTTGTTCTCCGTGCACCATGCCTAGTAACTTTACTTTACTGTCTCAGTTATTGCTGTTTTTATGACTTTGTATGCCGGTGCTGTTAAATTGATGACACCCATTGTGAAATTCACAGCTCAGCAATAAGCCATCAAAGCTGTCTCTTGTACCCAAAATCCCTGTTCTGCACACGCACAGGCTTAGTGGCTGTGGCAGGTACGTGAGATTTCAGGCCTTCAGCTAAGATGATCCATCACGATGGCCAACAGGTAGAGCTCATCTGTCTGAGCTCTGTTTTGTCTCTGCTGTCTCTTGCGGTGCTTGTAAATGAGGTGTGAAGACTCCCAGTTAATGAGCGGTTCTGACGATGACATGGATGGTGAGGTTTTATATTTGGATACCGAAACCGAAGTCATATGACGTGAAGCTGTTAAGGAAAATTAACCTTGCTCAGCCCTGGACATTTGCTTAAATGGCTCATTAGTTGCATGCCTGTAAGCCATACTTAAGATTTGAAAACAACTTGCTCGGGGTGATATTTATGATTAATCTAGACACATATGTTTGCTTAAAGGAATCAAATTCCCACTTAGAGCAAATGTGATTATTCAGCCATGGCATGTTTGGCATTTGATGTTTGCTTTTTTTTGTTTAGTACTGGAGCGTAATGTAGCTGAAAAATAATGGAAGTCTTGGAAAAACTCTTGCTTTTAAATAAATGCTTTGGGGGGAAAACGGCATATTTGACAAATTTAAAGCAAAATCCTCCCTGAACTTGCATATCCATCCATCCATTTTTTCTATACGGCTTTTCCTACACAGGATCATGGGGCTTGTCCCAGGAAACTCGGGGCACAAGACAGGGGACACCCTGAACGAAGTGCCAACCCATAGCAGGGCACACACATTCACACAGTACAGACAATTTGGAAATGCCAATCAGCCAATTGGTTTCTCTCTTTTGGTTTGTGCATGTCTTCGGACTGTAGGAGGAAACCGGAATACCTAAAGGAAACCCCCAAAGCATGGGGAAAACATACAAACTCCACGCACGCAGGGCGGAGACGGGGTTGGATCCCCCAACCCAGGATGTGCTAACGACTTAGCCACCGACTTGTTTATCAATTTTTAATTAATATGTGGTAATCAGTGGTGTCCAAGATTGATTGTTATAAAGAAATTCTTTTTAAAATGGTTCAAAACTCAGTGATATTGGTCCATTGTCACGTTGGTTAACAATTCCCTACATTACCCACAATGCCTGCTGATACCAACCTGCTAGTAGTGGTGCCAATGGGAGTTCATCTCAAATCAAGTCAAGTCACCTTTATTTATATCCACATTTAAAAAACCATTGTCAGCCCAAGCGCTGGACATCATCTCAGCTATTAAAGCAATAAGTCAAAGGAGAAATATAAACATTAAAAGGCATAACCACAGATAAAAGACAGGATAATAACAGAAGACCTCATACTATAGATCTTGAAAATCTTCAGATGCCCGGGAATATGTTTTTAGATTGGATTTAAAAATGTCTATGTCGGGGGATGCCTTTATGAAAAGTGGTAAGCTGTTACACAATCTCGCCTTAGACGACCTCAAAGCTCTGGAGGTATGTTGTCTGTACTAGGTTCATCTCTACCTAAGGAGAGTGATGCAGCGGTGCTTTAGTCTTTTAGTCTCTTATCAAACAAATCAGCTTCCAAATTTTCAACTTTTAAGCTAATAAAACTGATCATGTTCCTTTGCATTCTGGAACTCTGAGTCCATCAAATAAACTACAAAATGGAGCAAAAGGTTTGTAAAAGGCATGTAAACAGTACAGAAGCCAATAGACCAGAATAATATATATATATATATATATATATATATATATATATATATATATATATATACATATATACATATATATATATATATATATATATATATATATAAAATAGCAAATGTATCATGAACTAGAGGCCATCTTAATCACAGTGTCAAACTGTTTCATTTATAATGAATTCACATTCTTCAAAGGCATTTCTCATTTCCGTTGATCTATAAAAACGGCTGAAATATATTCATGTAAATCATGTGCTTTTAAATAATGCACAGATGTATGCACTCTTATGTCAAGTCAAAAACGAGACATTCTCCTGTGCCTCAGGTGATATAGATATAGAGATATGAATGTCCGTCTTGCGCTTACTGAGCTCGTAGATTTACGCTCCTTATTACCTCAGCGGAGCGTTTAATTTCCTGTGCGTCTAGGGATGTTAGTGTTACAAGCAAGCAAGCAAGCAAGCGTGTGTCATGAGTTAGCGATCATTCAGGCCAGCACGCCATGCCAGAGACACGAAGCAAGTCAGAATTCCTGCCTCCTACTGCGAACACAGGTTTATTTATGGCAAGAACAATGGCGCTCATTCATCACCTGATTGAAAGCTTTAAAACAATCCTTTTAGCTCGGGCTAAATGAAGTGCGTGTTATGTTAAACATCACTTTTATTCAAAGCCTATTCATACCCCGGTTATATGCTGAGCGTCTATACTTCTGGTCATCGAGCCCTCGGCTTCTTTTCAGTCTTTTCAGTTCTTTTCAGAGGAACAAGCTCCTGCATGTGTAAGCTGATAGAGCAATGAGTTCAGAGATGAGAAGGGTCATGGATTAGCACAAGAAGTTGATGCAGAACAACAGAGTGTGACCTTGTTATTACAAATGAAATAGAATGGAATTACATACAGTATGTGCATGTCAGCTATAATAATTGACTCAAAATCTCATCATACTGTAGCTGGATACAACAATTAATGCAAATGTCCTGTATGAAAAGATACTATGAAAAGATTCCTATAAAACCAAACCAAATACAAGCCCTAGTTTGTTTTGATCCCCCCCCCCCCCCGCCCCGGCCATTAGGATCATGTTTGATCCAATATGGTCTCACACTTTTTCATGGAAATTCGTAACAATTCCCACAACTCAGTTCAAAGATTTAAAGGTTAGGGTTGGAGGAGAGGTTAGCATTTGACCGTTTCATACAAATTTAGCATGATATTAATTGCAATTCAGTTACGTTGTTCATTCAAATTTGGGGGCATGGTGGCTTAGTGGTTTGCACATTTGCCTCACACCTCCAGGGTTGGGGGTTCAAATCCTGCCTCTGCCCTGTACGTGTAGAGTTTGCATGTTCTCCCCGTGCTTTTGAGGTTTCCTCTCCCAGTCCAAAGACATGCGTTTTAGGGTGATTGGCAATTCCAAATTGTCTGCAGTGTGCATGTGTGTGTGTGTGTGCGAATGTTCCCTGCAATGGGTTTGCACCCTGTCCAGGGTGTCCCCTGTCTTGTGCCCCGAGTTCCTTGGGATTGGCTCCAGGCTCCTTCGCAACCCTGTGGAGGATAAGAGGTATGAAAAAATCAATGGATGGATGTTCATTCACATTTGCTCACATTTTAGAGTTCTGGTTTGATCCAACATGGGCTCACACAGATTCCTGTTTTTGGCTGAGGAGAGTGAAACCTGATGTTGGCTTCTGATGTTGTAGCCCATCTGCGTTGAGATGCTTTTCAACTCACCACGATTGTAAAGAATGGTCATTGTGACGTCCTGCTGAAACCAGTCTGGCCATTCTCCTCTTCAGTCTCTCATTACTAAGACCTTTCCACCCACAGATTTTAGGGTGTTTTTGTTGTTGTTGTTGTCGTTGTTGTTCGCATCATTCTGTGAAAAATCTAGAGACTGTTTTGTGGGAAAATAATCAACTTTTTAAATACTCAAACCATCCAGTGTGGTACCATGGTCAAAGTCATTGAAATGACATTTTTCTCCACTCTGATGTTTGTCTTGAACATTAACTGCTGCTCTTGACCTGTATCTGCATTATTTTATGCATTGTCCTGCTGCCACATGATTGGCTGATTTGGATAAAGAATGAGCAGGTGTAGTTTATAACCTAAATTACCATACATTCATGTTATTTGTTGTTTGTTCGGATTGAGACAAATATTTCATGAGATCGGGTTTGGTGATCCGTTTTACTGGTTTCGTTTTTTTTTTATATGACAGTATATGCTCCCTCACTCAGTTAGCAGCTTTTGCATTTTTAATCATGCAAAGCTCAGTACATTTGTCGGCTTAACATTAACATTAAACAAAGCCTGGAAAGCTTATTGTCACTAAAAGAAGAATGATCTGCATGATTACACCCATGGTGCTGGTAAATGATTATAGTGCTAAAGCCATTTAATATTTCCCAGGATTACTTGAGCTTTTAGTGCCTTCCATACCATATCATGTAACTAATGAGCACACCATTATATAGCGGGCATGTTTAATTGTCCTAGCAGTAAATGGTAAACTACATTTGCCTTTGTGCTGGCCATTATAGAGTTACGAGAAACATTAAAAAAAAAACAAAAAAAAAAAAACACTTGTGAGTCATGGCAATTAGATGGAGAGTAAGTACAGGATGATTAACCCCAGTCCCATCATTAAGCCAAAGATAATGGCCTGCATGCACTCTCGTGAGTCAGGCCGGTTCATTAACAAGTGCTATATTGCTCTGGTGAAGAAGTGTAAGAAAGCACATCACCTTCAGTAACGTAAGTGCAATCAGAATGATCCCGTTTTACAAAACGACATTTAGCTTTATGTCGGTGTGATGCTAAAATAAAGGGGAAAAGCGTATGAGTGTAGTGGAGTAAACAGGACTGACAATGACCGTTCCACCCATGACATGGCCTCCGCAGGGAGGAAGGATATACCCTACTTCCCTATACAGACTCCCAGAGAGAGAGAGAGAGAAAGAGAGAGAGAGAGGGGGAGAGAGAGAGAGAGAGAGAGAGAGAGAGAGAGAGATGTGATGCTCAGTTTACCATTTAAACCTGAGCTTTGTGCAATATTTTTGGAAACTCAATCTTTTATGCCATAACCAAGATTAGATGGGAGTTTAAAATATAATCTAAAATATATTATTATTAAGCAATGTGTTATATCCCAAGGTATTATTGATGAATAATTAGAATGATGTGGGACACACACACACACATAGGTAGCTTCCCTCATGATATATATATATATATATGTGTGTGTGTGTGTGTGTGTGTGTGTGTGTGTGTGTGTGTGTTTCTCACTGAAAAGTTGCATGAATCTACACTCTGGGTTGGAAAGAAATCAGCCCCAGCCTTACTTATGGCTTCTTCATAACATTCATTGTATTTTTTCTTATGACCACTGGTGGTGCTGTTGCACACAGTTCCACAAAAGTACAATATAAACTTTATATTTAGATGTTTGTTAACACACAACCTGATGTAAAGTCCACAAATGAAACCTATGTTGATGTCTTATTATCTTTAAAAGCCCTATCAGCTGCTCCTGGTCACAATTGGTGTGACACTTTTAACTAACATTTCTACTAGTTTTCTACTATTTTCTACACTTTTAACTAACAGTGGGAAGCAAGTTATTATTACAGGATATATTTTTAAAGATGTTATTTTTTGGAAAGTTAGAGCCTAACTTCAACATTTACCAAATGTTCTAACAGCGTTCTCTGTAAGACTGTAAGATGGACGGCCATTTGAATGAAAGGCTGCATCAGAGTATCTACAAAAAAAAACAAAACACTGAAAGCACTGCATCCCACGCTTGTTTTGCAACTGCGAGCAGAGCCGATTAGATGTCACTTGTTTGTTCTTTCTAGACTCGAAAACGCTCTCCACCTATCAGCCAGAAACTTCATCTGTTCCTGATAGGTGAAGTCAGGGGAGGAAGTATGTGGAGAGAGACAGGAAACAGGAAGAGGCAGGAATAAATGAGAGCTGAAATAGCGAGAGTGGAAAATTCCCTCCTGCTGTGCTCTAGTAGAAATGCCTCAAATGTGTCCTTGAAAGACTCAGCACTTGTCCTACTGCATGTGTATGAGCAAATATGATTTAGGGGGGCATGATGGGAAAAGCTGAGTTGCTTTAAAAAGAATGTCAAGTGACTGTAAAGTCAGCGTAGCGCATATGAAAAGGACTGAGAGAACTGACTTTAGCACTTCTTTCTTAATCATTTCATCACAAGACATGAAATCTCTAAAAAAAAAATGATGCAAGAAAGAATTGGCTATTACGTCAGACTTTTTCTTGCCTCTTTCTCCAGCAGGCTTGCTAAAATTCTAGCTAGTAATGTAGCAGGTATATAATAATGACATTCATATCCAACCAGTAAATCTACAGTGAAAAACTTTATGCCTATAATTTATGATTACAAGCATATTAATTTATCATTCATTCACTTTGTAGTGCCCACTTTATCTGGTCTTTATCCTAAATGTATAAAGTAAAGGCAAATACATTTCAGGACAAAAATTAAAGCCAGAGGAAGATCTCCAATGCTGCCATATTTTATCCAGTCTCTGATTCGAGCAATGCATGTCATTTATAACAGACATACCCAACGAGCTTATCACTAGACTGTAACTCCATAACAAATAGTTTACAAAGTGCGATAAGATATATGATGCTTGCACATGAGCCTCTCCTCATGCGTTTCCTCTCCTCCACCTGGATGGATGGAGTGCCATGTCCTCCATCTTAGAGAGGCTCTGATGGGACAAAGCAGCAGGAAAAACATGCGAGACAAGGTCACAGCACTCCCTCCACCCCGCCAGGCAGGAAGTGCCGAGGGGCTCGGCCCTTCAGAGACAGGAAGTACAAAGTGCAAACCAGCAGCGGCATCCCACCCCTTCCAACCAGGAAGTACACAGAGCTCGCACACCCCCCGGTGCATACCAAAGACTGGGTTTTGAGAAATGAGCACAAGGGGATTTCTGACTTACAAAAATGACAAAAGATAAACACACATTATGCCATAAAATGGAGCTTATGACAGATTGTACATGGTGTTCTTATTGACCTGTGGTAGTGTGTAATAGCTTGTAATTGTTAGTGTATTTGACTGATTGACATGTGGCTAGTGTTTTAGGAGTGTTACCACATGACCAACATTTAGTGACTGACATGTGGCTAGTGCTTTAGGATTGTTACCACATGACCGACATTTAGTGACCGACATGTGGCTAGTGTTTTAGGAGTGTTACCACATGACCGACATGTAGTGACCGACATGTGGCTAGTGTTTTAGGAGTGTTACCACATGACCGACATGTAGTGACCGACATGTGGCTAGTGTTTTAGGAGTGCTACCACATGACCGACATGTAGTGACCGACATGTGGCTAGTGTTTTAGAAGTGTTACCACATGACCGACATGTAGTGACCGACATGTGGCTAGTATTTTAGAAGCGTTACCGCATGACCGAAATGTGGCTAGTGTTTTAGAAGTGTTACAACATGACCAACATGTGGTGACCGACATGTGGCAAGTGTTTTAGAAGTGTTACCACATGACCGACATGTAGTGACCGACATGTGGCTAATGTTTTAGAAGCGTTACCGCATGACCGAAATGTGGCTAGTGTTTTAGAAGTGTTACAACATGACCAACATGTGGTGACCGACATGTGGCAAGTGTTTTAGAAGTGTTACCACATGACCGACATAAGGCTAGTGTTTTAGAAGTGTTACCACATGACGAACATGTGGTGACCGACATGTGGCTAGTGTTTTCAGAGGTTTGCCATGGTTCTTTTGCAGAATTAAACCTCCATATTTATGGAGAAGATTCCATGCCAGAAACAAAACATTGCTCTTACTTCGTTGTATCTCTTCGGTGACAAAATATCAGTGGGAAATTGCTTTTTTTTAAGAATTACAACCTGGCTTTGCTTCGGACATAAATGCAATTCCTTATTTCATTGCATTTCAGGTTTCATCAGTGTGTTTCAGACGAGCTACACTGAAATGTGATCACTAATCACAGCTCTAAGCAGTACATGGTTGTAATCAGAGAAAGAACTGAAAGCGTTATTCTCCAGGAAGCATAACTGTCTACATAAAGGAACATCCTTTATAAGCGTAAGTGGCTGAAAAATTAGCATGTTAAAGATTCAAACTTTTTTTTTTTTTTTGCAACCTGTTGATGTTCTCATGAAGCGCTAAGCTATAGACTTTACACCTAATCCGTCTTTACAGCTAATGGAGCTCTCACTCAATGTGATTTATTAAATTGAAACGTATTTTGGATATATTCTATAAATACAGACTTGACAGCTTGTTTCCCGTCAGTAGCCAGCTCACAGAGATTGCACAAAGTCCGATTATGTGGATCTGTGCCAAAAAAAAGAGAAAACCAATGAGAAATGCTTTCACAAATGATCAGATATTAACTGGTCCACCGTGAAAGCACTGCAGGCGTTCACATGTTGAAGTAAACACATCCATCATGCAGTAAATAATCTAATATCTGTCAAATGCCCAACAGGAGACGAGGCCCGTTTTAATACAAGCGTCAGTACGGAGAAAGTTTATTCTAATACATTTGGCAGGTGTGTGGATGTTATATTTTATCCTCAGTATGATGTGTAAAACTCATTACACCTTTATAGGACACACACACACGCACACACACGCACACACGTACACAGAGATACTGTACACAGCATAATAATGTTGTCAGCTGATAAATCATAGAAACTTTAATCAAACCACAAAGGAAGCGGGGAAATAATCACAGACCCACCTCATCTCTCTCTCTCTCTCTCTCTCTCTCTCTCTCTCTCTCTCTCTCCCTGTATCTCTTTCCCTGTATCTCATTCTCTGTGTGTGCCTCTCTCTCTCTCATTGTTTCTCTCCCTCTCATTTTGTGCATGTCTCTCTCTTTGTCTGTCTTTCTGTCTGTTTCTCATTCTGTTTGTGTCTCTGTGTCTGTATGACTCTGTCTCTCTCTTATTCCGTGAGTGTATCTGTCGCTCTCTTTTTTTGTATGTCTCTTTCTTTCTCTCTCATTCTGTTTGTGTCTCTCCGTCTCTCTCATTCTGTGTTTGTGTGTCTCTCTCTGTCTCTCTAATTCTATGTATGTGTCTCTATCTCTGTCTCTCTCTCTCTCTCTCACACTGTATGTGTGTGTTTGTGTGTGTGTGTGTGTGTGTGTGTGTGTGTGTCTCTCTCTCTCTCTCTCTCTCTCTGGCTCTCTCACACTCATTTTATGTGTCTTACTTTCTCTCATTCTCTCTCTCATTCTACTTCTCATTCTCTCTCTCTCTCTCTCTCTCTCTCTCTCTCTCTCTCTCTCTCTCTGGCCAGGTGTAATAGCTGTCGCATATAACCAAAAATATCATGTCTATAAATACTTTGTAACACATTTATATAAATAAATGTCATAAAAACACATTATTAAAAACACATTTGCTTCAGTCACTCACTGAACTTTACTGCCGCTTATATTCTATTCTGGGTTACAATACGGGCGCCTTTAACACACGCAGATAAAGGTCACATGGCTGAGTGTGTGTGAATATAAATACAGGCGTGCACGTGCATGTAGATATGTGTGTGTGTGTGTGTGTGTGTGTGTGTGTGTGTGTGTGTGTGAGCGAGAGAGAGAGAGAGAGAGAGAGAGAGAGAGAGAGAGATACAAAGTCCTTGCTTTTCCACAGAATGATAGAGTATTGCCCTAAAAAGGTCCATCTCCCTCCCTGATCCCAGTGGGCATCCCACAGCACACACACTTTCACTTTGATGAACGATAAGACACTTGAAAAGCAAAAATATGACATTGCAAGTGACGTCTGGAGCGACCCTCAGAGACCGAGGATTGATAACATGTCTAACATCAGAAAGCTGAACAGAATAGCCTTCTTCTTTAAAGACAGATGAAACTGATACTGAGTGAGAACACTCTGATATTTTTCTAGTCCTCTGCTCTCTTTAGATTTATTCAGAAGAGCTGGAGCATCAAGCAAGGTAATCATAATTTAATGTCTAACATTATACACTTTGTAATATCCTACATAATCTCAAATACTGTCTCTTATTATAGTATATTAATTATTCTTTTAAATAATTTACAAACAAGATGTTATTTAATCCCCACATAAATCAATGTTGTGCACGGTGGCTTAGTAGTTAGTGCGTTCGCCTCACACCTCCAGGGTTGCATGTTCTCCCCGTGCTGCGGGGGTTTCCTCCGGGTACTCCGGTTTCCTCCACCAGTCCAAAGACATGCATGGTAGGCTGATTGGCATGTCCAAAGTGTCTGTAGTGTATGAGTGTCTAAATGTGTATATGATTGTGCCCTGCGATGAATTGGCACCCTGTCCAGGGTGTACCCCGCCTTGTGCCTGATGCTCCCTGGGTTCCCTGAGACTCTGAGGGATAAGCGGTACAGAAAATGTATTGCTGGATGGATAAAGCAATGTTGCAATGTATTACACTGAAAATACTACAATAATAATCATAAATAGTGTTTGTTTGTGTAGAAAACAAAGGAATTCTTTAAGGTATAAAAAATGTAAGATTGAATTTTAACGCTATGTTATATTCCGTAGGTCCTAGAACTACAAGTACAAAGGCCATGCCTATAAGTAACAAGCTTTAATACCAAACTGATACCAATATCAACTCTTTTTTTTTTCTTTCTAAAACTGTGCATTAAAAATGAATATATACACCAACTAAAATGAAAGATTAAAACAGCAACAAACATTTCCATACCATCAACTTTATAAAATGCACTCATATATGATCGCAGCACAGATTTACTTTATGAACTAATTAAATGTTACACATTTGACGCAAATGTGTTATAATAATATTTATTTTTTGGTGACATGAGAACTTTTTAATTCTGAACCAAAGCCAGATATATTAGGGTAAAATATCATATGGTAAAACAAACAAACAAACAAACAAATCAATCAATCAATAAATGGACATTTATAGCTGTTATAAAGAGCTGTATTAAGCGAATTCACTAAAGTGAATCAGTCAATCAATTAACTATAATAGAATAATAATGACTAATTGACTAAAAATGACCTAATCAGTAAAATATTAATATTATTATTATTATTATTATTATTATTATTATTATTATTATTAGTGGTAGTAGTAGTAGTAGTAATTTTAAAATTACTACTACTACTACTAATAATAATAATCATCATCATCATCTTCATCATCATCATCATCATCATAATGGTGATGATGATGATGGTTAGCATGTTCGGGGTTGGGGGTTTGATTCTAGTCTCCGCCCTGTGTACGGGAGTTTGCATGTTCTCCCCATGCTATGCAGGTTTCTTCCTGGTACTCCAGTTTCCTCCCCCAGTACAAAGACATGCATTGTAAGCTGTCCATAGTGTGGGGATGGGTGTGTGATTGTGCCCTGTGATGAGTTAGCACTCCGTCCACCTTTTGCCCCGAGTTCCTTGAGTTAGGCTCCATGCTCCCCACAACCCTGGATAGGATGAGAAACGAAACTGAAATTACGAAACTAAAACGAAACTAAACTAAAAATGGACCCCTGGACCCCACTTCGAGTTTTACAGAGCTCGAATACACTATCCCTTCATTTCGTGTATGAAAGCGAATTCAGTTTTGTTTTGGTTTTTTTTTTAAGCTTTTGTCGCCATCTGCTGGTGGTAGCTAAGTAATAAAGCGCGGTTAGGGAATAATGCAATTAGAAAGTAGACTTCTGCTATTGTGATACTTCAGGATATTTTAGGTAACATTTTTTGATTTATTACACCCTGAGTTACCAGTTTGCATTGAGTATAATTAAGAGAATCACGGATCTTTGTATGCAACGTTGTCTAAAAATCTGCGGGGTTTTTTTTTCACAAGAATATTGTAATTCTCTTTTATGAACAGCAGATGGCGGACGTTCACAGAGCTCCTGCTATTTGATCAGCTGATCCATTACAGCCAATGAAAATGCTGGAACTGGGTTTCTATGGTCACAGGCAATGCTGTCAGGAAGTATTCACGAGCGGGTTACATGTACAGGTCTTTAACCGTAACTAGTTTTATTTTCTTTAGAATTCCCTTAGTTAAACGTTCAAAACAACATGTTTTAAATTCTTTGTCTTATTTCAGAGATAACATTCGAGGGAAACGGAAACTAACGAGATTGAGCGAACACGTTAGCTTAAAGCTATGAGCTGAGAATAAACAGAATTAGTCATAACGTTTCTTTCTTTCTTTTTTTTTATATTAAAGAAGGTAAAATGGCGTCTAACTCCCACGACGAGCTTCAACTCAGCAAGAAACACGAGGAAATGTAAGGTTTGGCACAGAGAGAAATATTTACATACTGTCGTGCATAAGTATTTACCCTCTTGAACATTTCCACATTTTGTATTGTTACAACTTGAAACTGAAATGGACTTAATTTGGATTATGTCAAGTATTTTAGGGAAATTAAAATATATATATATAGCATAATTATTCACCCCATAAATTAGCTCTGGCGCTAACTGAAGTGGCATTGAATGAAGTTCACCTGTGTCTAATTGATGTATCACGTGACCTCGGGATGTACACACCTGAGGCCCCAGAGTTTCCTAGAGAACATACTGGAACACCAGGACCAAGGAGCTATACCATCGTCTCCTAAAGGGTGCCAATATTGATGGAGATGACTGTATACTATCTAAGGCAGATCCTTGGATACATTTGTTTTGAATTATTAGGGGTAACCAGTTGCGTTCTGTGAGACGTTTTGTTGAACGAACAAGGGCGATGAAGTTAAGTAAGACATGTATGAAGGCTACTTTTATAATACTTATTGAAAAGTGTAAGACCATGTAAGGATAACATTCTCATCAGGTCATTTCCAACATGGTTTAAAAAAAAGATTTGTTTGATGGTTTACATCTCAAGGGGGGAAAAAACTTCCCCAAATAATTAGTTTGTAAGCGTTTTAAATATGTATTTAAAATGGACTGGTTGCTGGTAATAGGAAAAGTACGCTCCAACTGCAGAGAGCCACTTGCTGATACTTGTTGGCCAAAGCGGAGTCGATGTGTCATGTCCTGACTGTCTCGCCGTGTTCCTGCCCTGCAGTTTGGGGAAGAGAGCTGTTCTACTGCAACAGATGGAGATTTGCTATGAGCAGCAGAAAGCTAAGAGAAACCAACAAGCCACTATGTCCCAAGCTGCACTTGAAAGGAACGCAGAAATACTGGAGGTACTTTAAAGCCTTTTCATAGAAATCCTGTATTATGAAAACTATATTGGTACATTTTTAGGTCATTTTAATTACATCTAAAGGATTTAATTACATCTAAAGGATTTAATTACATCTAAAGGCTTTTCATAAAATGTTTAGTAAATAAATTGTTTTCTTTGTTCTAACACCAGAATCATGTCATGGAGGACTTGTTTACCTGCTGGGTTGAATCTGGTGTGTTGGATCATAGAAAATTGTTACTATGGGTGCTAAAGCAACTGGTCACTTCATTTTCCACATTGAAATAATTTCTCACGTCAAACAAAATAATCAAGCATTTATTATTAAAAGAGTAATTTGGGTGAAATTTACACGTTATATACAATTTCCCAAATGTAATGAATAAATAAAGACCGGCTTGGCATCTGCAAACTTATGTCTCTATGCCCATGTGCGCTACGGAGTCAGAAAATATCTTGATGTGAGCGTGCAGTGGTTTTCAGTCTCTCCCAGGATTTCGCCGCAGCAAAGTCAAGCATTTTCGGCCGCAACAATCCCAAAAAAACCTCAGTGAAATCCTGTAGGCTACGGACTGGGTTCTGGTCAGTGGTTTCCGAAATGCTAAACCATGAGCTCTAAACTTTTGGCATTTGTTGTCTACATTAGCTTTGTGGCTCTCGTGCATAGCAAAATTAAAAAGCCTTCAAACATGAAACCTGTCTAGTCTGAGTGATTAGGTTGTCCCTTTTTGCCGCTTGATTTCTCAATATTTGGTCACCTGCCAATACCCATCCACCATCCAGCTGTCCTATCTCTTATCATATGACCTATAGCAACCAGGGCGAGTAAGAGATAACGCGTGCTTCCTCTGAGTCACATAAAGCTAGCCAACCACATCCTTTCAAACTGCTGCTCTTGTTGCAACACAGGGCAGTGTAACACTCTCTCAGAGGAAAAGGCTGTCTGCCCTATTCTGTATACATAATCTCACAGATGCTCACGATTGGCTAGTGTCGCTAGAGAGTATGCCATCCCTCCCACCCAGATAGCATGGTCAATTTCGCTTCGTTGGCTCCTGATGATGCCACAGCAATCCGAGCAGTAGAGCGAATGCTTTTCTGTCGCACCACTCGCCCATGTACCTTTTGGTCACTTTAAAAGCCAACAGCTTGTGTAATCTTTAAGCATGCAGTGTATAAAGTTGTACTACTAAGTAGTTATGCACTAGACTAGTGATTAATAAGTTGGACCACTTTATTCTTAATTCAAGTTTTCCATCTTGTTGTAGGATTTCCAGAAGGTAGAAAAACGTCTCTGGACACGCCCGCTTCTGCATCCTGATGTTCTCAACCTACAGGTATTCAGGCTTTTTGAAAAATGATGAATTCATAGCTTACAAACCACACACTTGGGATTCAAGCATTTTTACACAGGTAGTACTGCTCTTATTCTTGGTGAATGTGTGATATGTCCCTGTACTGGGGGGGTTACGGGGGGGGTTACTTTACATTCATTTTAAGAGTCCTAAAGGTCGCAATTGATAAATAACACAAATTCAAGACCATCACACTGCAGTTGGACTCAATATGAGACAGAAATGAGGGAATGTCTTACCGTATTTACTTGCACTTTCCTGGAAGGTTTTGTAGTAACAGTGTGAAGAAACTTTGGGCCTCATTTATCAAACTGGATGCGAACGGATTTATTTGTAAATTATTCGTACGAGCACATCCACAAGAACTTGATATTCATGAAAGTCTGGTGAGTTTGGGGGAAAAAAAACATTCATAACCTACTCGTGCTGCTGACTGTCTGGAACTGTATGCATTAGAAGATGAACTAATGTAAACCTCAACTTGCTCGAATTCAGATTATATAATTTGCATGGATTACAGCAGTTTTAAATATGGAATATACTGTCGAGGTTAAATTGCTTATTTTTATGCTTACGGCATTTAATGGACGTCCTTATTCAAAGCGACTTATAAAAGCGCTTAGGCGTGTCTAGCAAAAACGCATCCTCATGTCAGTTCACTAGGTCAGAGACTAAGAATACTATCAAGAACATTGTGTGAAAACCAGTCGTTTTATATTAAACCCATGAATTAAGACCACTAAAACGAATCACTCGGTTAAGACCGAAAAACGCCACCGTATAGACAAACTCGTCTGTCTGCACATAGCTGTAAGCCGTAAACTAATACCTCAGCTGATGGAGGATTTAGCTCTTGCTTATTATTATCCAAATATCTTCCACTTGTTTTTCAGCCTTCACCCTGATCATTCATTTCGTTCTCCCAGCTGTCTGTGCACTCGAACTTTCATAGAGTGTTGTAAGTGTCAGTCAATGCAAACGAGTTGTGTTGGGAACATGCTTTGCACTTTACGGGCGATTAACATATTCACAGAAGTATGAAGAAAGTCAGCATTTCCGAAACTGTTGTAAATCTGGCGGGAAATTTTATTTCGGTTTGGCTTATTAAAACTTTTCGGCGCACAACTTTACTAAAAGCTTGATTAAACGAGGCGCTATGTTGGTATCTCCTTAAAAATTCTTTATCCTGAAAACATTGTTCCATTTGTGTGAGGGCTAATCATACAGATTTTCAGCTTAGTTTACAAATACATGTAAATTAAAGAACTTCTAACAACACTCTTCAGCTGCCCCAACAACTGCTCTTAGACTTCTGCTATAAGTGAAATCGGTACACAGAAACGTCCCAAACATGACAAATATAGTAGATGGAAATGATCCGAAATATGCTGGAGTATACCTTTTTAAACAGGTAATTGGATCTTCCATCCATCCATCCATCCATCTTCTACCGCTTACTCCTTTTCAGGGTCACGGGGAAACCTGGAGTCTATCCCAGGGAGCATCGGGCACAAGGCGGGGTACACCCTGGACACGGTGCCAGTCCATCGCAGGGCACAATCACACACACACTCACACACCTATTCATACACTATGGACACTTTAGACACGCCAATCAGCCTACCATGCGTGTCTTTGGACTGGGGGAGGAAACCGGAGTACCCGGAGGAAACCCCCGCAGCACGGGGAGATCATGTAATTGGATCTTGTGTGTTTTTATTTATTTATTTATTTTGCGCTGCATGCTCAATGTTTTAGACTCGTTATTGGGCCTCAGTGGAGCAGAAGCTTCCAGAATGGGAGAGCTACTTACTAGGGAAGAGTCAAGCCCCGAGGAGTGAAGAGATGATCTTACGAGGACTCCAGGAACAGAAAGTTGCTGAAAATGACTCTTCACCTGCACGGAGTAAGAGCAGACCTCCTCGACCCAAACCCAGATCTGCTGACTGATGTGAATTTGGAGAAGGTAGGGTTAAACCAAGGATCTCTTTATTATAAGGTAATTTCATCCTTGTTCATGAAATTATGACGTATGACGCTGCATGCAAGTCTGGTACCAAGGTGTTTAGATTTTAATTTCAGTTTTATTATTAATTCTTTTCTTTTTTTTTAATTTTTTTTTTTTTAAAACAAGTGCTGTTTGCAGCATCGGTAGCTCTTCTGTGAAAGCGTGGATCTACTATTAATTTTCAGTTCCACACACACTCCTAGCGCATACAGTGGGTGTTAATGATGTGCTCAACCTGTATGAGATATATATATATTTTTTTATATTTTACACTGCCAGTGAAAAGTGTCGTCCTGTAGGTGGCATGTCCCACCTCAGTAACTCAAAACCAAGAATGTCTATAAATAATGTCAGCTTGGACTTCAGGAATAAAATGTTCTGTGGCTCATAGAAATAATTTACACATTTAAATAATGAGTGTAATATTTGAATGGTTTGAATTTGTTCATAGAGTATTTCTGATGGTGACTGTGAAGTTTAATTTAGTGCCCCATGGCTGCAGAAATGCTTGAGCCTCTGTTCTGAACACATTTTGGCAAAACAAAAAGGGCTTTATTATTTTTAAAAAATATTTTTTGTCTACCTACAAAGTGGCCTATATGGTAGTGGACCTGATAAAATGCCAAATAACTGTGTCTGAGGTATGATGGGTGGCAAGGTGGTGTAAAATCATGCACTGTAAGAGTCTTGCCACAAGGTGGCAGAACAGGCTATGAATGACAAACCCAAAACACGTTTGTCATAGATGTATGCTGTCTGTCTGCTTGCTGAATGAAATAATTTGATCTTGATTTGATCAGCAAGTCATATTTCAGATGTTTAATGAGTTTTTATTGACTTACTCGTGTAAGAAATTTGTCATTATATCTATGTATTTATGTTCTTTTGGAATAATGAAGATAAATTATTTAGATTCTATATTTTATTGTACATATTAATATACTAATGTGTGTGATAATAAAAAGCAATCTCAGTTTCTTAAAGCAGAGACTTTGGGGTCCAAGCACCACCAGGGGTCAGGTGTAGTGGGTGTTTCTCTCAACCTCCCCCCAAATTTTTTTAATGGAAACTGCGCTGCCATTATACTGCTATTATCAAGGTTATTCTACAATTGTATTGTTTAACTTAAAAGCTAATTGGTCTATAAATGTCAACATTGGCCTATTGTTTTCTGCCGTTGGGAAAATTCAAGAATTTAAAAAAAAAAAAGCTCTAGGTTTCCAGGAAATTACTGTACATTGAATGAGTCTAATATTTAAATGATTGGATTATGTTCATTAAGTAAATCTGTGCTGAAGGGGTTCAATGAATAGACATTGTTTGCATTCAGTATATTGCTACTTTATGATCATTTTTTAAATGTAACTTTCTAATACAGATTTCACCACTTGCTACATTTTGTGACAAGCTTCAGAACCTCATACTCAGAGTCACGAACCAGTAGCCAGCCGAAGTTCTCTACTTCCTTTTACCCTTTGCAAACCTGAAATTGTACTTGTCTAAAACATGCTTGCATACGCAGTTCTGTGTTGGAATGTTATGTCTTTTTCTTACCTGAGCTCTTGGTAACGATGAGGTCATGACCCCTTTATGGCTCATATTCTAGATGAGTGCTTTCTCTGTTCATAGTAATTGCTCTTCTTTTGTGTCTTTTGAAGGCTGATTTTGAGGTTAGCCACTTGCAATATGTTCACAATAACTCCATATTGGCAATTAGCTGCCCAATATGCGCCGTGAGATTAGGCAGGTTCAGGTGCTCCGATTGTTGAAACTTTTTTTATTTATATGGATTTAAATGATCACCGCAAGCGTTTTGATGCTGTGTACAGTGAAGAAGAGAATGTCGAGGAAGTAATTTATGTTCAGACAAACTGATGATTTTCTTGTAGCGAATTGAATTTATTGCACTTTCTATCCGTCTCCCTTTTTCATTTTTATCTTTCTTTCTCTTGCCACATCATTCCTCTGTCTCTCTGTGTGTACTGAACGACATGGCAGTCCCCGGATCGAGCCCTAATTGCGATGATCAACCCTGCGCTGGGTGACGCGGAGTGGCGGCTTGACAAATGCGATCATCCGGATGGCCGGGGTTGAAGTGGCGCTGGTTGGCAGCTGCCCATGTTCCTCAGCTGGGACCCGCTCTTGCCCCGGAGGTCAGGGCACCAGTCGGCCTGATGAGTGGGTAGGGAACGAGTCTGGGGTGCCAAGGTGGGGGTAGTTATCAAGATGGTGAATTATCTAAAAGGGTTTTGAAGAGCACGATCTGGAGCCTTTCCAAATGACTAGTTATGCGTTGTGTATACTCATGAAGAAAGCCCTTGAGCGAGGTTGGCCATGGACACCACCATAAAGGAGAGGGACAAAACAGTGAGTGGGGGATAAACACACACCTGGGCTTCAGCCAACCCTCTGCACTTGATGTCTTTATTTCATTACAGGGTGCACCATCATAGCCTTGTATTATCAATTGTGTTGATTTTCTTGTTCTGGTATTGCTGTTCATCGTACGTTTCTTCACCAAAAAAAAATCAAATCCACTTTAAATACATTTATGAGGCAATAATAATGATTTTTATCCACACATAGTCTGCTTTTAAACATTATGTTGATTGAGACTGCAAACACTTGTGATTGTCCTACACCACCGGTGATTTGGTCAGTCAACAACACATTGTACTTTTAATCCCGCATTGTACTTCCCTGATCTTAGCCCGTGTGTTAAACTGAAGATCAGCTTTAGGGTAGATCTGCAGGTCCGAGTTAATTAACCTCCATCCTTTGTGACACAAGGGAGTGGAAGTGAAGGGGGAATCCTGGGTCAGAGGATTAACACCGGACATCTCGGCATTAGTGTTCCTGCCAAACAATGAGACTGTTTCCAGATCAGTTTTCATTAGTATCCAGAAAGGACATTTTAATAGACTTCTGTTAACTGAATCCTTGCACAGATGTTCTCTCCTTGGAGGATAAGCAGCCCTAGTTATGTTCCCATTTATTTTAAATTGCCAGGCTGTCTGCATTGATCGTTGTCTAATGGGGGATTTGGGAGAAGGAGGTGTAGGGGAGACTTGTGAGAGCTCTAGTGAATGAGCAGCAGATTGTTTTGAGGTCAGGCCTTCGTCTTTTCTTTCTTTTTTTTTTTTTTCAACAGACTGTGTGTAACGTGTTGGGCGAGGGGACAGAAGTTCCCCTTCAGCTGCCTAGCCTCGAGGGCCAAAGACTGCTTCTGAACGGAGGTCATGCCAGAGACTGACATTGATGTTATTCCAGCGGGGCAGAGAGCCCACGTTCTGCTCCCATGCTGCTGCCTGGAGACCTCTAAGCCATAAAGCACCTTCTCAGAGCGTGCCCTTGACGATTCGAGGCCTTGTGGGTGTGTAGGATGGCTTCAACTCAAAAGCAGAAGCCGCCTTTGCACCCACTGAGGGTCTGGAAGAGCACAAACAACTGATGTGTGATGTTTTATTGAGACACCTGTTCATGTATAAATTGTAGGATCTCATTTGTTTATAATTATATTATCAGATTTACTTTGTGATCTGCCCAATGTACCTTTTTATCTACACATTTAAAAAAAAAAAAAAAAAAAAAAAAAAAAAAAAAAATTTAGATGTGAAATTTTTCCATTTTTGTGACAATGGTGCAAGCACAGAAATATACCCGTTGTTATTATTGGTTTGTGTGTGTGTGGTTTTCTTTTTTTTTTTTTTTTTTTTTCTTTTCTTTTTGAGGTGGAACCTCAGCACAGGGTGTAAATGTATGAAGAACAGCTAATTGTCCAAAAATGGGTCCAAATGGATGCATTATGGAGAGGTATAGTTAGGCATCCTTTTGTGGTATCTAATCAAATAAACTTCCTCATTCCCTTTAACATTCCCTGTGTGCTCGAGTGACATTTTCATGATAACATATGTTTATATTTTACTAATAAATTGTACTTTATTGTTGTAGCACATGTAACTGGGGGACATAAAAATTAAACACTTTTTTTCTTTTTTCTTTTTTAAACTGTAGAACATTTTTGCAAATTACCCTTGCATCCAAACAGTGTCATGATTAAAATGCTCGAAACACAGAGCAGAGAAAGCACCAAACGGTGATTACCCCCCCCCCCCTTTGTGCCACGAATACAGCTTTGACCTTTAGAGGCATGGACTCCGCAAGACCTCTGAAGGTGTGCTGTGGTATCTGGTACCAAGACGTTAGCAGTAGATCTTTCAAGGCCTGTAAGGTGTGTGGTGGAGCCTCCATGGATCAGACTTGTTTGTCCAGCACATCCCATAGATGCTCAATAGGATTGAGATCTGGGGCGTTTAGAGGCCAAGTCAACACCTTGAACTCTTTGCCATGTTCCTCACACCATTCCTGAACAATTTTTGCAGTGTGGCAGGGCGTGTTATCCTGCTGCAAGAGGCCGCTGCTATTAGGGAATAACATTGCCATGAAAGGGTGTACTTGGTCTGCAACAATGATTAGGTAGCTGGCACGTGTCAAAGTAACATCCACATGAATGCCAGAACATTGCACAGAGCATCACACTTCTTCTGCCAGCTTGACTTATTCCCATAGTGCATCCTGGTGCTATCTCTTCCCCAGGTAAGGGACGCTTACGCACCCGGCCATCCACGTGATGTAAAAGAAAATGTGATTCATCAGACCAGGACACCTTCTTACTTTGCTCTGTGGTCCAGTTCTGATGCTCATGTGTCCATTGTAGGTGTGGTGGACAGGGGCCAGCATGGGCACGCTGACTGGTCTGTGGCTACGCAGCCCCATACGCAGCAGGCTGTGATGCACTGTGTGTTCTGTCTCCTTTCTATCATAGCCAGCATTCACTTTTTCAGCAATTTGTGCTACAGTAACTCTACAGTTATGTCTGATCGGGCCAGAAGGGCTGGCTTTCACTCCCCACGCGCACCAGTGGGACTTGGGTACCCATGACCCAAACCCTACTTTTTATTTATTTATTTTAATTTTTTTAAACAGAAGTTGTTGATGTTCAAGGGTGATGTAATTGACCCAATTTCAGACAGATGAAATCAAAAGAACATGTTCTTAATTCCTTCCCCTGAACATTTCCAAACCGTTGTACCACTTTAAAAAATTGAATTGAATTGTGCAAAGTGTAAATTTCGCAAGTTTGAGACCACACGTTACTTATGTGCAGTAAGGGCAAGACATAGAAACATTTATAAAAGTGTTGTCTGTTTTCATCTGTGGTCTTCTGTCACAAGCGACAGAAGCAATGTTTTTGTTTCCTCAGAATGCTATCTGAAAGTGAACGCGTGAAGGTGAATTTAATTTGTATGTTTTGTTTTTTTTTTTTAAAGAAAAATGTACTTTCTGGTGGCGATAATATACAGTGACAACACACGGATTTTTTCCCTTATTCTAAATTATAGTCGGCTTGATTTTTGAGTTTAACATGAAACGTAGTCAGAATTCAGCTGTTATAACAACCTTATGTAAAAAAATATATATACATAGTGTTGGAACAACAATTAGCCTTTATAAATGTTTGTGTTTACGTAAGAAAGGTTTATGCGTGTTTTTTTGTTTTTAGTGACATTTTCTTCTGACCTGATTTTAAATAGTTAATATACTATTTAAACATCAATTATTATTATTTTTTTCTCGAATTGTGTGCATTTTTATTTATTTATTTTCTCAATGTGGTGTTATCATAATATGGATAAATAATAATAATAATAATAATAATAATTATTATTATTATTATTACTATTTTCCTTTCAGTGTTTCCCCTCCCAGTTCTGCAGTACCGGAACCGGAGAGCGCGCGTTTGATGACGCTCTTTTGATAACTTTCGCGAGCGCTTTGTTGCCAAGCAGCGGCGTCGCTCTTCAGCTCGCGCAACAACAAGCAGACAGAGAACAACGCTCAAGAAAAAAAAAACCTGCAGTGAGGAGGACGCTTTAATGCGGTTTAATTAGAATTTCATTTGCTGTAAACGCGCGGGCAGCAGGAGAGGGGAAGAGAAAAGGGACGTAGTTAACATTTGGTGGACTTAATTGGGACCTTTTCTTCGTCGCCTCTTAACAGAAACGCGCCGCCACTACCCCCGTTAATCTCCCATTTACAATCGATTGAGTTGGCCAAACAGCAAAAAAAAAAAAAAAGTCCAGGTCTCCTTTTCTTCCTGCGTCGACCAGGCTTTTGTGGCGGCTCCAATGCCTCCGTTTTGGGCAGATCTCGGCCTCTGCGTTGTTGACGGTTCATTAATGCGCTCTTGTTCCCCTCCAGAAAATCCCCGCGCGCCGCCTTCACGCGGCCTCAGCTGTAATGAGCTCCGCCGGCAATTAACATGTTTCTAGGAGCAAAGCTGGTTGCTCAGATGTTTGAGAGGTAAAGTGCGGAGAAAAGGGCAACGAGGCCGCCTCTAGGTTGTTTATTCCTCTCTCTCTCTCTCTCTCTCTCTCTCTCCTTTTCTCAGAGACGGGCAGATTTATAAAGTGCTGCTGCTGTTTTTTTTTTTTTTTTACCCCCGTCTCGCACAAACATGGCTTTTTGGTGACACCCTTTCCACCAACTGCTTTTGTTGATTGGAAATGATCTAATACGCAAGGTTTGTGTTTGTGTGTGTGTGTGTGTGTGAGACTTAGTCGGACATGCGTGTATTTGATGGCGAAATAAGTTGAGCACAGTGTGTAAATAATAAGAGAGCGCGCTAAACTTCCACTGGCTTGGTGATGGGAGGCTTTAATGACTTGTGCTTTAATTAGGCGGCGCTCTCATGTGTCATGACTCATGTCTCAGGGCAGATGTGTTTGTACTGGAATGTGGACATAGCAGACTTTAAAGATCATTATGAAATGGGTATAGTAGCTAGTTTAGCATTAGCTAGTATAGGTGTAGGATTTTCGAATATTTATTGCTTACATTTGAATTAATTTCATAGAAACTATATGTCCTGCTGTAAATGTATAATTTCACGATGACGTACGTTCGCGGGCTGTAGGTGTATTATTTTTTGCAGCTGGAGAAATATTCCTCATTCTAAAATAAATGTCAAATACAGCCATTATTCCCAAAATGCTTATTATTATTATTATTATTGTTGTTGTTGTTATTATTAATAATAATAATAATATTGTTGTTGTTGTTGTTGTTGTTTAATTGTTATATTTTGCTTACTTCGGGTGCATATTTATTTGTTGTTTGCCTGCTTGTTTTTACTAACGCTTTTCTGTAAACGTCATCACTTTATTTATTTATTTATTTATTTATTTATTTATTTATTTTTAGGTTATGATCTAATTAGGCTACTAAATATAGTCTACGTTTTCAGCAAACTAATTTAAAAGTACAAACTGTTCACTGGCACTTTTGCTAAATACCTAGCTTATTCCCAAGGATAACTTGTTTTCCACGTGGCACATGGGAATCCTTTCTTTTCTTTCTTTCATTCTTTTTTTTTTAAACTCAGGCACAATGGAAAATATTCCAATAGAATTTAATTGTGTTTTCATATTTTGTGTGGAAATTGAGACTAATGAAATTCCTTTTGCACGAATAACCAATGTTCCTTGATCATTCATGTGGAAAGTCACTGGAGTTATTGAAGATCACTTGTGTAACAGTGACAGTAATGACAAATTGTGATTCTTTTTCAAGATGGCGTCAAGCGGCGTCTCCGAAGCGCGCATGGTTAATCAGAGCAACATCAATAAATTGTTCAAGCTATTAATTCCTTTTTTTTTTCTTTTTCCCTTTTTTATTTATTTATTTATTTTATTTTATTTTATTTTATTTTTTACATAAAATTGTATGAGAATGGAAAGTTGTGACATTTCAAATATTCACAAGAAAAAAAAATAGATTGAATAACTTTAGGAAAGTGTCCCGGTGTTCTGTAAAATGGCGACTCATTGCTCTGAACTTTGACCCTTGAAGCGTTTAGAGTAAGCTTGGAGAAATAATTTGTCGTGTTACAGCTTTAAAATAAAAAAAATGTTAAGCATTATATATCACGTGCATATATAGATTCTCATGTCCAGGCCATTCAGTCAGTAGTAGGCTATTTAGTCTTTCTCTCCGGTTCCCTTGACATTGTCCCGGTAATTGGGACGCGGAGATTGGTGATCACGCACTGCTCTCTCTCTCTCTGTCTCTCATCACCGTTTCCGCGAGCGCGTTTAGGATAATATTGTTCCAGGAGCCGCGCGCAGAATACATTCCGCCTTATTAAAGTGATTAAATGTGGACTTTTATTATCGACTAGACTTACTTCATGAGCGCGACTGGATGCGCAGAAGCTTCCCCCCAGAGCCTCTTTAGTTGATTAAGATAATGAGACTTTGAAGAGTCCATGTTTTATCTGATAATTTGAGCGATTAAACGGAAGTCGAGTGCGCGTGCCGGTCGGACGTCCGAGTGTGTACGCTTCACTGGCTCCGACACTGCATTATGAATGTGTATGGTGTTGCATTATGTGCATGTGCTGTTTGGTAGAATGTGAAAAGAGTCCTTATTAGACCAGAATTCAGGAAATTAGAGGAATATAAGGGAGACGCCGTCTGGAAACGTTAGTGAATGGTGAACTACGTGATGGCGACGCTCTTATATTCCTCTAATTTCCTGAAAATGTATGCATGTATAGATATTTTATAAATATATATATAATGTAGATAGATAGATAGATAGATAGATAGAGAGAGAGAGAGAGAGAGAGAGAGGTCCACATATAAACCAAATAAATCAAGACGTCTTATGACGCATTCAATCAAATAAATTTAGTATTAAATTACATTTAAAGATTTCCAATATTATCTATAACTACACTCACATATTTATATTTGTAATCCAGACGATACTAAATTAAAAAAAGAAATAAATAATAAAAAAATAGCATTTGTTGTCTCGAACGTATTTTTCAAGAGTGGTGTATCTGTATTAATATTCTGCTAATAATTTCAAACACGCATTAGTAACATTTTATAATGCATAAATAATTATAAAGATTATTTTAAAGATAAATTGTATTAAATAATATATTATGTGTTAATTCGTGCAGCAAAACATCATGACCAATAAAATGCTTCCAAGTATATATTTTTTTAAATAATATTTTATTCTGTTTTATTTACAATTCCGCTGTGAAGTGATCGTCTCATCCAACCATATCCGATCTCGTGTTTTTTTTGTTTGTTTGTTTGTTTGTTTGTTTTGTACACAGCGTAGCTTGTTTGTAGCGCAAGTCCTTTTAAATCTCAGTTTTGTACTCTGGAGGATTCCTCGCCCGTCTGTAAGCAGGCCGCGTTATTTTCGTGCAGTTTCCTCACATGTTTTTTCAAATCAAAGTTCCGACAAAAGCCTTTCCCGCAAGTCCCGCACGTGAACGGCTTCTTGTCGTTGTGCGTGTGCATGTGGAAGGTCAAGTTATAGATCTGGTGGAAGGCTTTGCTGCAGATCGTGCACTTGAACTGTTTCTCGCCGCTGTGAGTCAGTTTGTGATTTTTGTAATTGCCTGAAGAAGAAGAAAAAAGACAGTCATTAAAAATTTATTATTATTATTATTATTAAAATCCAAACTCAAAAAAAGTTGCATCAGAGGAAAGTGTTTTTTCTTCTTCTTTTCTTAATCACTGCTTTGCATGCTTTAGTCAAGAAGTTGTCAAACTTGCTCACAATCAAACCCCCAAACAGCCTGAAACTGTCAGATTATAAAAGAGACAGAGGCCTTGCGCCTTGACCCATGGAAAATGTGCAAATTCTTTTTTTAGCATTAAGTGACAGTTCATATTTACATCCAAGCCTGTGTGCATGTTTATTCATTTCCATCGGATGGGCTGGCTTTAACACATCCCATTTCTTTGAGCTTTAAAAATGTACCCACAAATTTCACTGCTTACCTTTTTGGTGGAAACCTTTTCCGCAAAACTCGCACACGAACGGTTTGTAGCCGGCGTGGATTCGCACGTGCGTGTTTAACGTCGAGCTCCTGTTGAACGCTTTCCCGCACTGGTTACATTTATGAGGTTTTTCCTGTGAACAGGTGGTTATGATTCGCTTACTGAGGTTACGAGGAGTGGACATTAAAGCATAATATTAATTCAATACCAATGAAAAATATACGCGCTATATTATAATAATAATAATAATAATAATAATAATAATAATAATAATAATAACGTAACACTGTATGACGTGTAATGGCACATTTTGACGGTACTCACTTGTGTGTGTATGATTTTATGTCGACACAGTGTGCTGGCCTGGCGGAAACCTTTCCCACACACTTTGCAAACAAACGGTCTGGCGCCCGTGTGCACCGGCATGTGGCGCGTGAGGTTGTAGTGCGCGTTAAACACCTATGAGAAAACAACAACATGCACTGACGCATTTCTCTCTCATGCTTATTTCAGAATATATAATACTGCGACAACAACAACAACAAAAAAAGCCCACTATTTTATTGACACTTTTGGTGTTTAAATATTTTTCTGCATGGATTTTTTTTATGCACGCAGTGCTGAATTACTGTGATGGACATTTTCTTGTTGGACTTCATGAAGAATTGCATTAAAAAAATTTTTGTTACAGTAATTTACCTTTCCACAGACTTCGCACGTGAAGTTCTTGGGTTTCCCATCCACAGGACAGGTATTCGCCTTGCTGTGCACTTTGGCGCTGTTCTTCTCAGAACCCACCCCGTGGTTCTCCTTCATGAGATGGTCCAGCTGCCCGGGCAGACGCTCTTTATGTGGATACTGCGGCGTGGGCACTTTCTCAGCCAGTTTTGCGCTCTCGAGCAGCAGCAGTTTCTGGTGCGCAGTCATAGCCTGCGCCTGCGAACTGGCAACCACTGAAGAAAACAAATGTCCGCTGAGCAGCTCGGATTGGTGATACGCAGCATCCAGGTAATTTAAATAGTACAAAGATGCGTTGCCTGGCATGGTCATTGTTTGATGGATCACTTGAGGTTTGATAACCCTGCTCCCTGGCAGCAGGTCCGTTTTAGTGCACGCACCGCAGCTGGATTTGCACGTCGCCACCGCCGCCGAGGCGCACAGCGCACCCCGGAAATTCGCTCTCCAAAATTCGGAGTAGTTCACCAGCGCTTTGGCCTGGAGGTCGTACGCTAAAGGTTGGATGGGAATCATGCAAGGGATGGGCGCGCATAAACCCGCCGTCCTCTTCCCTTCAGTGTTGTCCGGTCCTCTGCGCTCCTCCGTCGTCTTGGACATGATCCTGTCGATGGAGAAAGCCAAGGGTTTTGGAGAGGACTCGACCGCGCTCCTGGGCTCGAGTCTCGGGCAGGACATAACCGTGTCCAGGGGCAAAGAGCTCGCCATTGCTTCTTTTTCCTGCCGAACTTGGTGTGAGCAGCGTCCTTCGCCGGTGTCTCCTGCTGGAAGCCAGAGAATCAGGGACACTACATCAGTTTTAATAAGCACCTCGCTTTCACAGTGTCACCCCCTCCCTCCCTCCTCCCATTTACATTCAAATGACCATCTCGGGAACAATAGCATCCAGGGGTAGCAGATTAATGCTCATTAACTAGTACACACAAAATTAACAGGACATTACAGACCTCGTTAAGGAAAGAATAAGACAGAACTCCCCCTCCGCTGCGAAGTTCACTCCTGGAAAACGCACAGCCAAAAAAAAAAACAAAAAAACAACAACAACAAAAAAAGGTGATGTTGTAGTTTACCTTTCCCCACCCCTTCTGACAGCAAGTGGTGTATTCACTGCTAACTGCGCTCTGTCACATTTTCCACACACTCTCTCTGATGATCTCCTTTCTCTCGGGGTGACACGGGAAAGCCATCGCCATCTCCTGTCCCCTCTGCTACCGCCCATTTATACGCGGCCATGGGGGTGGTTGTGTTATTCACGACAGATAGTACAGATTATTAGTTATGTGTCTGGGCCCAAATCTGGTGGTACTCTCTCTCTCTCTCTCTCACACACACACACACACACTCACACACACACACACTCACACACACACACACACAATTCACAACTATAATGTGCACGTGCAGCTTGCATATGCATAAAAATAACAGTGTGTGGTGGTGTTCTTCTTCTTCTTCTTCTTCTTCTTGTTCTAATGCATATTAGTTGATATACATTTTGAAAAAAAGAAGTGCATCCGTACATAAATGTTTTACACTCCCAGAAATAAAGGTGGTACAATCAATAGCTTTAATCGATACCTGTCTTTATGTTTTGTTGTTGCTGCTGTTTTGGTTTTTTTTTTTTACATGTGAAGTTTCATGTTTTGTACCTTTTTAATTAGCTTTTAGAGTGCAGCATTAAAGTTAAATTATTGAATTAAAGGCACAGTCCAATTATACACCTTAAAATATTTTTAAATGTATATTATATTCCCATTTCCAGATAATACCTTTAGTGCGTGGTGCCATTATTTCTGAGATTGTACAGACTAAATAGCCTACTATTCAAGTCATTCATTTTTAAAGCCGATTTTAATTGTTTGATTATTGGGATATTGGGTTTTCCATCGATTTTTAACGAAATCTGTAATGATTGTAATGTCTTAAGTTTATTTATTTATGTATTTATTTATTTCTTTATTTGATTTATTTAGAGGAATACTGATATTTTTATGTTTTCCCACGCCAAACCGATTTTTAAGAATCCTGAGCTCAGTCGTTGTGTGTGAACTCATTTAAAGTCAAAACCTTTTTTTCGTTTTTTCTTTTCGTTTTTTTTTTTTTTTTTTTTTTTTTGCCTCCGACTTGTTTCAGTTTTCATCTCCACTCTTTAATCCTGGTCATTTCCAATGGCATTTCCATGCCCGTTGATACTTGCTATTTGTATAATGAACAAGGTCCAGTTTCCACCTGTTTAAGGAGTAAATTGCGAGAGCAGAGCCTCCCTCGGATCCTATTAAACGTTTTTTTTTTTTTTCCCTCCTTCGTCCATTCACAAGAGCCAATTTTGCAGCGCGATTCAGAGCTCAGACTCGGGAGAGAGAGAGAAAAAAGAAGCAGCAGCTCTTTCACTTTTAGCCACTAAAGCACTGCGTGGAACCTGGTTTTGTGTTTTTTTTCCCCCCGAAATAAAAGAACGGATTAAAGGAGGAAAGAAAAGACTCTGCTTGAGCAGAGGTATACCAAGCAAATAAAAAGAGGCCCTTTTAAAAAGCGGTGCGTAAAAAAAAAAAAAAAAGAAAAGTTTGCTGGAATCCAGAGTTTTGTGCGCTCGCTACAATGACCAGTCCCCCTCTCGTCTTTTCTTCCTGAGGACCTGCTTGAATTCATTTGTTTGCAGACGATTTTACCTGAGACTCACAACAAATTGTTACCATAAATCCCTCCAGAGGGAAAGCAGCGCGCTTTTCCAGATTGCGTCATTGATTAGATTTTTTTTTTTTTTTGCGCGTCAGAAATTCTTTCAGTGCTTTCAAACTGAACACATTTGTGTCTATACTGAATATTATTTGGGAACAAAAATATTTCCATTAGTTTTATTTATAGTAGAATAATTTTTGCAAAGCATTCATTACAACTTTCCTTCTTTCTTGTCAAGTCAGTTTCGATTCTTTAGTGTTTTTGAGGCTGAACAATTCACTGCAATTCACTCGTAGGACAAAAATGCAAGAAGATCCATTTTTGCTTAGGAATATTGTCTGCAGTTGGCAGCATTTGATTTATGTCGGTGAAATAATGTCTATCATTTTCCTCCACAAGCACATAAGGTATGAAATGATGATCTAGTTTCTTGTGTGGCAAAAAAAGACCCTTCCATTTTTAAAGGTACTTTTGGGAAGTAAAATGTATATGTCTATAGCGTCACTAAAGCTTTTAAACAGTGTAGCGATTCAGTGAACATTGAAATGGTAGTAGATTTGATCATGTAGGCTACTTTGGATCTTATCAACCGTGAAGCACTCAGGTTGAAAAAAAAAAGAATAAATAAAATAAAATAAATAATAAATAGAAAATAAGAAAAGAAAAAAAAAGTCAGACATATGTGTTACCCATATTTGCACCGTGTATTTCACACGTGTTGATAAGCGGTGCGGTGAGTCAGCGTGATGGTGAAGAGAGAGAGAGAGAGAGGGAGAGAGAGAGAGAGAGAGAGAGAGAATGAATGTGGCCGCTCCCGCACCTGCAGCCTTTAAGCGGCCTCCACTCACTGCACTCATATGCTAATGATCCGCCTCTAATTTGAGTTTATTCAGACACAATTACCGGCTTGTCGACACAATAAACATTGATCCTATTGCTGTAAACTGGCCTCAGCACTCGGCGTTAACACGAGCCAACGCACACAGCCGCATTTACAACACAAAAACCGTTTATATGATAACGACGCGTTTATTTAAGGGGAGGAAATTATATTTCAAAAGCTATTCAGAGATGACACGGTGCATCCACCGTTATGGCTGGATATCTGTCTATAGGTCTATCTATCTGTCAGCTTGTGGAATGATCTTGAGTGCTAGGAGGGTACTATATACATGGAAGTTTCGAAATGGAGATAATAATAATAATAATAATAATAATAATAATAATAATAATAATAATAGTTATTATGTTTATAATTATAATTATTATAATTATTATGTGTTGTATATTATTATTATTATTATTATTATTATTATTATTATTATTATTGATGTTTTAAAGATACCACATTACTTCATTATATTAGTATTATCTCAACACTTTCTTTTTTGTGTAATACACTTTTGACGAGTCAAAGTTTGTGTAATACACCAGATTTTTCTTTTTTAACAATATGTATTTCATTTTACATCTACTATTTAAAGTATTGTGTGATTATTATATATTATGAACAATATATGTGTATATATATATATATATATATATATATATATATATATATATATATATATATATATATATGCTTATCATTTCAAAATATATTTTAAAGAAAACAAAAAAGGTTAAGCTATTATTGTTCTGTAACAGATTCAATTTGTCTGTCTGCCTGTCTGTCTGTCTGTTTGTCTGTCTGATATTGTGGTTTGAATGAATATTTAAGCATTGCAGAGCTTCTTTATCACCCAAAGTTGAGAAAGCGAATTTGGCACAGAGAGGTCTAGCCTGAGACTCCACCAAATTCCCTCAAATTCATCTCTCATTGGAGAGCACGCAGATGAATTTCAAACCCCGTTTCATGAATTTTCCAGTGCATTTACAGATATAATCTTGAAACTTCTCACCTTCACGTATATGAAATAATACGTAAAATATAATGTTATAATGAAGTCTGGCATGTTGTGTTACGTAAACTGTTGGACTGGACGTGTAATGGACAGTCCTGAGCTACTGCTGATGTAGCTAAATCCACATCCTAATGAGGGAGGGAAAAAGTGGGCGGAAGCTTCCTATGTCACATCAGGGATCCTTTAAAAGACAAGTTTAGAAAAGACTTTTCAACCCATCTGTTCGTCCTGGAGGAGTACATGAGCCCTGGCCATAGGACCCATTATTTAACACATGCCTCCCAGATCCAAGCCTCAATCTTTTTTCTTTTTTTTTTTTTTTTACGTGCTCATAACATATCTGTTCTGTGTTATCGATTCACTAATTGCAGCAACAGATATTTTAAATTGAAATATGTGTTGTGACATCTGGAGCTCAGTCTGTGAACACCACCATGCTGTGTTACTGTTGTGTTATATTTGTGTAATATTTGTTCTCTTTCTCAGTGTGTGACAAAATCATGAACTCATGAGAATCTGTCTCTCATTTGCTCAAAAGATACTGAAGTGTTTCACATAAACACTGTCGTGGATTGAGGACAGCGTAATTACCAAACTCAAGAAGGTGACAACAGGCTTTGTCATAATAGAGAGCAAGACTGTGTGTGTGTGCGTGTGTGTGTGTATATGCGTAGATCTGAGAACATGCCTTGGCTGGGCAATGGACGTGAACACACACCCACACACACTGATTGTCTATTAATGAATGGCTGAACAGCATCTACGGTTCTCACGGGTTGAACTCGAGTCCTCCTAATTACAACCTGAAGCTCGAACACGTCGATCTTGCGTGCCAAAAGAGGTGTGAGAACACGAGATGCGACGAGCGAACGTGTCACTGTAGCTACTCACCTTTTCCTCCAGAGGGAAATTTTCATTGTCTTCACATTTTCTGTATTAGTGAAGATTTGGGATGGATTCTCCCATATCATATCATCCCAAAGATTAGAAGTAAGGACATTATCTAAAGTCAAATAATTTGCATCACTTGCTCAAATATATATATCTTTTCAAAAGGAGGTGCTGAAATCTGATACATACCTGCTATCTAGCGAACCTCAGTATTTTGAGAGGTAGTTGAAAACTCAGAAAAAAGGATTCTAGACTGTACCGTTTCTTGTCACTGGGTTGGCGCCCACTCTTTTGTACCTTGTAATACGTATCTTTCACTTGGAAATATGGATATAGTGTACTATAGTGTCAAAGATTTCTATCTTATATAATTAGACTGTAATTGCATTTTACAGTAAAGAGAATATAGTATTAATGGTACAAAAGGTGTACACTTGAGGGTCAAGGAAAGCTGCTTTTTTTTCTGTATACATTAAGTCGTAACTCAAAGGTGTGAAAGCCCCTAACCCTACACTTAACCTTTCTTACTTCCCTTACAGAAAAGCTGATGATTGCTCCAATTATTCATTTACGTTTTACATTTATGTTTTTTTAACGTGGCCGCACATTACTCACACAGTCACATGTGAAAAACATATGATCATATGTAAAATGTACATCATTTTTCTATGAAGTTTCATATAAGTGTAGTCATGTGATTTGTTACAAATGTTCCACTTCTGGTTTTAATCTAGATATTTCTCTCCAAGTAGATAAACCTCAAGTTTCCTCACAATTTCATTACGATATGTTATGATATGATATGATACGATACGATATGTTCAGATATGATACATTACGATATGTTATGATATGATATGATACGATACGATATGTTCAGACATGATACATTACGATATATTACGATACGATATGTTCAGATATGATACATTATGATATATCACAATACGATACGATATGTTCAGACATGATACATTACGATATATTACGATACGATATGTTCAGATATGATACATTATGATATATTACGATACGATACGATATGTTCACATGATACATTATGATATATTACAATACGATACGATATGTTCAGACATGATACATTACGATATATTACGATACGATATGTTCAGATATGATACATTACGATATATTACAATACGATATGTTCAGATATGATACATTACGATATATTACAATACGATAAGTTATGTTCAGACATGACACATTACGATATATTACGATACGATATGTTCAGATATGATACATTATGATATATTACGATACGATACGATATGTTCAGATATGATACATTACGATATATTACAATACGATACGATATGTTCAGATATGATACATTACGATACGATACGATATATTGGGATAGGATACATTACAATATGTTATGATACGATATGATATGTTCAGGTATGATACATTACGATATGTTATGATACGATACGATATATTCAGATAGGATACATTACAATATGTTATGATACGATACGATATGTTCAGGTATGATACATTACGATATGTTATGATACGATACGATATATTCAGATAGGATACATTACAATATGTTATGATACGATACGATATGTTCAGGTATGATACATTACGATATGTTATGATACGATACGATATATTCAGATAGGATACATTACAATATGTTATGATACGATACGATATATTCAGATAGGATACATTACAATATGTTATGATACGATACGATATATTCAGATAGGATACATTACGATATGTTATGATACGATACGATATATTCAGATAGGATACATTACAATATGTTATGATACGATACGATATGTTCAGGTATGATACATTACGATATGTTATGATATGATACGATATGTTCAGGTATGATACATTACGATATGTTATGATATGATACGATACTGTAAGACAGGGGTTCCCAAACTTTTCCAGGGCAAGGCCCCCCAAATGGCATTAACATTTGACCGAGGCCCCCCTTTTGCAAGATGTCTTTAAAACACATTGAAAATACAGACTTCTGAATATATCCCCCTTTTTTTTATTAATAATTACATCTTTACATTCCATTAGGAATTGATTGTATAACATATATACATATATAACATGTTATAGTAATGCATATATATATATATATATAAATCATGTATTTATTTATTTTTCACACCAAATTGTTCAGGCCCCCCAGGCGCCCCCTGGCGGCCCCCACTTTGAAAACCACTGATGTAAGATACGCTATGTTATCATACTGTATGTTACGGTAGAATACATTCAGACATGATGTTACGCTATGATACGCTACATTACGATACGATATGTTATGATATGATACGATACGATATGTTCAGATATGATAAATTATGATATGTAATGATACGATAATGTAAGATACGCTATGTTATGATACTGTATGTTACGGTAGAATACATTCAGACATGATGTTACGCTATGATACGCTACATTACGATACGATATGTTATGATATGATACGATACGATATGTTCAGATATGATAAATTATGATATGTTATGATACGATAATGTAAGATATGCTCTGTTATGATGTAATACGTTACGATACAATACGTTCAGATATGACATGTTACGCTATGATACGATACATTATGATATGATACGGAAAGATATGCTACATTGCAATACGACATGCTATGATACAATACGATCAGATATGTTACGTTACGATATAGGTTATGATAGGATGCGATGCGGTAAGATACGCTGTGTTACTATACGATACGTTACGGTACGCTATGATACGATACGATGCAATACGTTCAGATATGATGCGTTACGATGATAAGATGCATTATGATATGATACGGTAAGATGCGCTACTTTACAATGCGATATGTTGTGATATGATACGCTATGATACAATACGATACGTTATGATACGATACGATGAAATACAATACTATATGACTTCAGTTCATAGGGCAACGATTCTAACTTTGATGATACCACTGAATCCGTTATGATACGATAGCTTCCGATTGATATCTGATCAAGCCTATCGTTAATTCATGAACGATGACGTGGAGAAAGACTATTTTAAAAGTATCAGCGTTATGGCCAACTCACCTTGCCATCCTATTTGGACATCAGATTTTGATTTTGATTTTTTTCAATAATTATTGATTTATAATCAACTATGAAATCAATACTTGACACCATGACACAAGTAAATCTTGCCTGTCTTGCGCTCCTCGTCTACGTAATGTGGATCAGATCAGGAGAGTGACCTGTTTAGCCATGTTGGCCATGTTAAAAAGACAAAAAGATCATGTATAGTCGTTTTCAAATTGAACACTTAACTTTTTGGAGTGCAGTGCTTGCTTTTTCAAAGCTAGTGCATTCTGATGGATTTTGCTTTACTGCTGTGATCAGGGGGAAAAAAACCCTGTTAAAGACTTTTTTGCACGCTATGCGACTATAAAATAGTGCACTGCAAAGATGGATCTCTGAGTCCTTTTGTCAGCCAGGACTTTTGTCCTGAAGCCTGCCTGCATTTCTCAAGCCTGTCAGTGTATCTCAGCTCCATTCCCCATCACTCGCTCTCACTCTCGCTCTCTCTCCACACATTGACTGTCGGTTCAATTCTCTTCAACGCACACACTCACAGGCATGCAGATCTATACAACTTGGCACCGAGTCACTTAATTCTTAGCTCATGTTTTTTTCCCCGTTTGTCTGTGAAGTGTAGAGTGTCTTGCGACCCTTGCCACACATTCTGTCAGCTGCCTGCTCTCTTTGCTCTTTTCTGCTTTTAAACTGTCTTTTAGCTCACCTTTCTTCCCTCCTCTTCGTTTTTCTCCCCTCGCTCTCTCTCTCCTCCGGCCTTTCAATTAGCGAGCATTCCTGCCACTTCTGCTCCGGCTCCCTTTATTTCTTTATCTCGGTCTATTTTTCTGACCCTGGCCCGAGTGCAGGAGGTTCTCCATAATGTTAGTTCTGAATGGCGGAGGCTTTTCCAAAAGCGAAAGGGGGGCTCCAGGGCACCTTTGATGCTCGAAGCGAAAGGGCCTCAACAGGGTTTTCTTTTCTCCCAGGACAATAGTGAGGACGGCAGAGAGGAGGGAGAGGTTGGGGTGACCTGTACGCCCGCACGTCCACAGCCACTCATCTGTCCAGCGAATTAGATCTGAACCACAAAATGGGCAAGGAGATGTCCCCTCTGGTCCCGCAGAGCCCTTGTTTGGTCCCGCAGGGTGCTTTTGGACGGGACGCGGACAGAACATGTCCGGTCTGTGCGTTAACAATCGCTGGAGGCTAGAGAAACAGGTGCATTTAAAATCAGGGCGTGATTACATTTGCATAATGCTGCCGAGCACATAAGGTGAATGCGCTCAAGGGTATGATTATCCACTTTGAGAAGATGTGAAGCATATTTGTTTGTCGTTACGCCTCAAGATATCAGGCAGTCTGGAAAAATTATCGTTCAGTCGGTGGGACGGGAAGATCAAACACACGGCGGGTTGTTTATTTTATGAATCATTTGTCGATTTAAGTTTTTCTTCTTTTTCGTGCGCGTCATCATGTTTAGCCATCTCAACTAATCTCATCTAAATTGTGTATCTTTAGGCATTTCTGTCAAATCAGGCAGGTATTCAATGAATTCTGACTAGAAGGCAGCTCCCTAGGTAGGCGTCCATTTTGCGCATTGCAGATATCATTTGGGGTGTCTTATTTTATCTTAATTTGTGTCAGAATTTCATGTCTTTGTGCAGGCAAAACCACGATGAGTTCTCTGAAAGTTTCAATACGGTAGACCAAGTTGTCCTTCAAATGAGGAGCGTGTTGTAAATGAATTGTTTGTCTTGCAGATCGCTAACCACATTGTTTTGTGTTCAAACATGAACAACGAGTCTTGCTGTTCTGTGTTTAAAACTAGCTGACTAACTTAATGTCACCTCACAACTCCTGTAGCTACAGTAGCTAGCCACTAAGACTAATACTAAGGCTCCTTTTTCGTTAAAACTCCACCCAATGAGACCCCATCCTTGCATCCTTTAGAACAATGCAGTTACTAAACCATCTGCCTCCAGCATTATGTTCTCCATATGTCCCCACAGCTCATGCAGACAATTATTGTCCCTTCTTCTGTTCTATTATTACTACAACTAAGGACTATGTTGGAACAGTTTGAGTTGCTAGTTTGTAGCACATTTTATAAACGTGTCGTGTTCTGGGAAAACTAGTTGGATGCTTTGACTGAATTCTGGGAAAACAGATGAACAAATGGACGATTTTTGCCCAAATTGTTGTTTTTATTTTTCCTGCAACAGCTACTTTAAGAAACCATACATATATTTCACAAACATTTATGTAGAAATATTTTATTTCATTTTTAATTTGGTGTATCTTCCTGCAAAGATCTTTTTGCGATCAATGTAGGAGCCAGTTTTAAAAATACGGTGGTAAAAAAAAGTTAAATAAATAAATACATAAATACATAAATAAATAAATAAATGTCCCCCAGGTAAACCAGACTTTAAAAATCCTACCACTTTCTATTTCCATGCAAAAGACATATTTCATTTCAGGACAGCCTGTAATTTTCAGAACAGTATATAGGAGGGGGAAAATAATCACAGTTTTCAAATGTGGAGAGTTTTCCCAAATAGATAAAGCACTGAAAATCAAAAAGTGTGTATGTCACATTGACCTGCTCGAAGTATACAGTGGAGCTCATCCTGATAGATCAAATCTAATGCATAATACGGTCCCTCGGCCACCCGTTTATCTGCCGGAGCACATTTGATTAAAGAGAGAAGCAGATCATCTGATTATCATCTCCATCTCTGTCTATCCCGAGGCCGGAACACGGCGTACAATTGCTTTCAACAGTAAGCTATTCATTTGGTGGGGGGGAAATAATTATGCACAGCTAAGAAGGTAGGCATTAAATAAAACACCAAAGTCTAAGAGGCTTTGAGCCTACTCTTATTGAAGGGATCTGACTTCTACCTGGTTATATACCATTGGCGTCTATGAACATGGCAGCCCTTGCAGCTATACCTCCCCTCCACTTTAACACAAGCTGTTGAGTAAACATTCATCAAGGTGAATGCAGCACAGCGTTTCGACATCTATCAGACCTCGGCAGGTGACGATCCTCTCCGCCGACTCGGAAATGAAGTGTTTAAGTCGAAACACGACATGGGCACACAGACATAATCTTATGCTACTTTTTCCGTGTATTTGTTTTCCTCAATTTCTACATTTCATTTGCCTAGCACATCCGCTCTGAGGCCGCACGCTGCGTTTGCTGGTCAGGGCTCAGGGCCCCCAAACCACCCCCCTCCCCTCCTGCACGCATCGCGAGTACGAACCTGGAGCCGACTCACGCTGTGCCGGTCAATTGGAGAATCTTTTATTTGCAGACTGTTATCATTCCCATTTCCTAACCTGATTGGAGCTTAAAAGCCACAGTAGCACGGATCGTGCCTGACTAAATCTCCTCGTCTATTAATCTGTCGCCAGGCACTCTGTCGAGCAAAATTGCTGCACCATGACGGGATTTATGAGCAAATTAAACGTATGATATCCGAGTCGGCCCTTGTGGCACTCCCGTTTGGAGAGATTGTCATGATTTTCTTTCACTTTCCTCTTTTGATTGCACAGAAAATCAGAACGAGAGCGATGTTTTGCAAGGGCTTACTCTACTAGAACTAGGTCACAGCGGCAAGCCACGGGTAACTTATTCCAACAATGAGCCTCTCTCATTAGTCTTTCTCTGCCCTGTGCCCTGGTGCTCAAGAACAGGCAAAATTGGGTCTGTGAGCCGAGGCTTTAAATAGATGAGATGTCTCTCTCTCTCTCTTTCTCTCTCTCTCTCTCTCTCTCAGGTGCTGCAGTGCTCCAAGGGTGTCAGATGGAGCACTTTTAACTTCGTTATGCTACACAATGTGAATCAGTTGGTGTCCAATTGCTTGTGGGTAACTAAAGGAACTTGTGTATGTAGTGCTGGAAAGAATCACTAAAGGCAAATTGCTGTGCTACACTATATCAGGAACCGCCCATCACAAGGGTTGGTGTGAAACACTTGACGATTTTAAAGTTCTGCTATAAAACTATGAAATGTTTTCACAAATCTTTTTGTTGATTCCACGCTAGTAGTGCTATTTAGCCTTTGTAACTCCTCAAACTTTATTCATCATTTATTAACATTAAATATTTTTTTTTTTAAATCCTGAATTTAACTTTTGAAACAACCTCATTGGCTTTTAGGATTTTGCTCTTAAATGAGCAACAAGGTTGAGCATGGGATTAGCAAGTGCACTAAATGTGGCTAATTAACATCCATGCTAATGGAATGAGTATGATTTATCTTTTTGAAGTTGTTCATTTACCTTCATAAGGATAATTTGTTCAAAGTGGTTGTATGTTCATCAGTTAGTATGACAATATACAGTGCCCTCCAATAATATCGGCACCCTTGGAAAATATGAGCAAAGAAAGCTGTGAAAAATTGTCTTTAGTGTTTATTTTGTTCAAAAAATTCACAAAAATACTCTGCTATCATGGATATCAAACACCTACAAACATAACAGTTTTTTTTTTTTTAAATCTTTGTTAAATATAGGTGTGCAACAATTATTGGCACCCTTTTAGTCAATACTTTGTGCTAGCTCCCTTTGCCAAGATAACAGCTCTGAGTCTACTCCTATAGTGCTTGATGAGGTTGGAGAATACATGGCGAGGGATCTGAGAGCGTTCCTCCATACAGAATCTGCCCAGATCCTTCACATTTCGAGGTCCACGCTGGTGGACTCTCCTCTTCAGTTCACCCCACAGGTTTTCTATGGGGTTCAGGTCAGGGGACTGGGATGACCATGGCAGGACCTTGAATTTGTGGTCAGTAAACCATTTGTGTGTTGATTTTGATGTATGTTTTGGATCATTGTCCTGCTGGAAGATTCAACCACGGCCCATTTTAATCTTTCTGGCAGAGGTAGTCAGGTTTTCATTTAATATCTGTTGATATTTGATAGAGTCCATGATGCCATCTATCCTAACAAATTGTCCAGGTCCTCTAGCAGAAAAACAGCCCCAAAACATTAAAGATCCTCCACCATATTTAACCGTGGGCATGAGGTACTTTTCCATATGGCTTCCTCTCTGTGTGCACCAAAACCACCTCTGGTGTTTACTGCCAAAAATCTCTATTTGGTTTCATCTGCCCATAGAACCCGATCCCATTTGAAGTTCCAGTAGTGTCTGGCAAACTGAAGACGCTTGAGGTTTTTTTTGGATGAGAGTAGAGGCTTTTTTCTTGAAATCCTTCCAAACAACTTGTGGTGATGTAGGTGACTTCAGATTGTAGTTTTGGAGACTTTCTGACCCCAAGATGCAACTAACTTCTGCAATTCTCCTGCTATGATCCTTTTTTGACCACTCGAACCATCCTCTTCACAGTGCATTGAGACGATATAGACACACGTCCAATTCCGGGTAGATTCAGAACATTTCCAGTGGACTGGAACTTCTTAATTATTACCCTGATGGTGGAAATGGGCATTTTCAATGCTTGTGCTAATTTCTTACAGCCGCTTCCAATTTTGTGAAGCTCAACAACCTTTTGCCGCACATCACAGCTATATTCCTTGGTCTTACCCATTGTTATAAATGACTAAGGGAATTTGGCCTTTGTGTTACCTCATATTTATACCCCTGTGAAACAGGAAGTCATGGTTGAACAATTTCCTATTCCTAGTCACCCAGGTGTACTAAAAAATTTAAAATATCAATGGGAATATACTTCAAATATATTTTTCTCATATGAATTCATAGGGGTGCCAATAACTGTTGCACACACATATCTAACAAAGATATTTTTTAGATAATCCTGTGTTTTATTTGCAATTGTTTGATATCCATAATCGCAGAGTATTTCTGTGAATTTTTTAAACAAAAGATCAAAAGGTTATCAATAAAGACAATTTTTCTCAGCCTTTTTTGCTCACATTTACCAAGGGTGCCAATATTAGTGGAGGACACTGTAGTCGGAAAAAAAAGGCGAAATATGGAGAACGCACTTTTGTTCTTCTCATCATCTTCAGGAATTTCAGATGAAGTGACATCATGTTGAACATGTCTGATGGAATATTCCAGATATTTCACAGAGGTGAATTTGTTTAGGTAACAGGGTTGAGATTCACATTTTAATGGAAAAATAACATTTTTGAAGGATTCCATGATTATATGTCAAAGTAAAGTATAGTTATAGTGGGGCTGTATATTTAGATTAGGTTTTATTGAGTTGCAATTTATTTATATGAAACACAAATGGCACCTTTTTAAGCTTCTTTGCGCCAGTTTGATTGACACCCAAATATTTAGACATTGTTGAGATATTGTTCTTGTGTTCTGTATTTGCATGTCATATTTTTGTTATTTTTGTTTTCCTAGCCCTCTTCCCTTACCCGAAGGATTTGTTTTTGACCTCTGTAGGAATTAATGAAGTCATCCCATCCTCCTTGCGTTTATAGGGCACTGCTCAGTCTAATCCCACCACCCCTTTGTTCCTTCATCTTCAGGACTGACGGATTTGTTTCTGAAATGCTAGGAGAATGATTTTAATCTGTGTGAGGTGATCTGCGAGTGGAGTGGAGGGTGTATCGTCCTTAGCCATTCTTCCAATCGAGCTCGGATTTAATCCCGCTGTCCCAACTTCAGACTTTCTTAAGGATGAAGGTGTTGAGTAGACATGTTCTTACTTTGTAATTTTACAATAAGGCTCTTTCAAATTTCTATCCAAGCTGACTCGAATCTCCTTCTGTTTGCTTTTCAACAAGTAACATATATAGAGGCTTATTTAAAAAATATATATAATAATAATAATAATAATAATAATAATAAGACCCGATTCTGTGCATGAACATTTTAATTTAGCTACTGTACGGTTCTTTTTTTCTTTTTGGACATACATGAGGCAAAACTAGGATGAATCTGTCATTCCACAAAATTCAGAGCTCTTTGGATGTTTTTATATGATTTTTTTTCTTTTTTACATAACATGGATGCACCAAGGGCAATACACAGCATCAGATATGATGAAAAGCAACAATGTCGAGAGCAAGATAGAAAAAAAATCATTTGCAGGAATGGTATGAAAAGTGAGGCTTTAGATTATGTACTGGCTAATAGATAAAATATGTAAAAAGCATATTTATAAATCACAAAATGACATAAAAACATAAATATATTGTCCATATTAGTCAAAGTATATCATAATTATTTCAGAATATTGCATTTCTAAAATATCTACTAACTCATTTAAAAAAAAAAAAAAGATGGCCGTTCCAGATGGCTTGTGGTACCAGAGATACTGTGATTATTGATTGACTATTCATTTATTGTGTAAACACTACCTTTAAACACCTCAAACCAGTTCGATACAACATAATCAATTCGTTTGGCATACAGTCGGAAAAAAAAAAACCTCCAACGGAGACTATGCACAATTATGTACCATTCATATATTTACAGTACACATAAGAAGCGCCGTACACGTTTGCATTAAACAGGGACACAACAGGGCATACATTCCTAACCATCTGACGCAAAACATCGCTTACAAGTAGTACGCCATATTGCTTCGAAACATTTAGGAACGCATTTTGGACATTATTACTTGTAAAACACAGATTTTGATTCATCATACCACCACCAACACCCCCCCCCCCAAACCCCCCGTTTGTTACAACAATCTTCTGACAAACATTAAATATATATATTTTTTGTTTTTCTCATCTCATATCAGTAATTAACATTGGCCCCCGTTATCGGTCGTTAGACTCGAAATTAAAAATTATTAAGGAAGCATGACGAACGGAGTACATGCATCGCTTCGGCAGACTACACCAAACATGGTCGCTCCACGTGGCGCCTAATTGTCTTCTTCATCGCTGTCCTTCATGGAGATGCCTTGCATCCCTCCATCCCTCACAGACGCCGTGGCCTCTTCCAGCATCAGCCTGTTCTTCACCGTTTCGTACATCTTGCTGTTCAGAGTGGAGTCTAGGACGCCTTGTAGACGGAAATCGCGGTATTTTTTCTGAAAAGGTCCACAGAGAGTTGGTCAGTGTAGAAATAACAGTTTATTGCTGGCAATTTGGGTTTTTTAATTTTGGTACTTTAAGTACTAGTACTAAACTCCATAGTAATAAACCAAGAGAAGGAAGGAGTGTCATTGAATCACTTTAATATTATTTGTTCCATATCTTAGTCCATAATATGAAAAAAAGGATTTCTGGATTTTCCGTCTATATTATTTCATGTTCCATGTTTGAAAAGTAATTTTAATACTGTTCTGCTTTTAGTTAAAAAAAAAAAAAAATTAAAAGGAAATGTCCGGGTTTTTTAGTCAAAGAAATAAAGCACTAGTACTAAACTGTAACTAGATGTGGCACAAAACTACTTTTATCCCCCCCAATAATGATCCTGAAACCTTGAGCATTAGCCGATACCGATACCGATACCCATCCAATGTTGTTTTCTTTAAATACTACCTAAGCAAAATCACTTAGATTGTAATTATAATAACATAAATATAATATCAATCCTAACACAAGAAAAAACAGTTAAGTCTCTTTATTTGTAATAATTTCTAGTTCCAGAAATATATATTTTTTCCCAATTCAATTCTTTGCCATTTGTTACAAGATCTGATATCCGATTACTCTAATATCTGATCCACCATTTTTTTTTTCCACTGGTATTAGCCCAGAACTGATACTGGGTATCAGATTGATACCATCCTAGAACTATAAGTACTATAACTACAGCTCTAAACTACAGTACTAACTAGATAAGCGCACATTTTTTGTTTTTAATTCTTAAATAAATGTTCAAATGTAATGTTTGCTGATATGAAACAAAAAAATGATTTTAGTTACCAGCACATTTCCTCCATTCAGAAGGATTCTCGTTCAACCCCCACCTCCTTAAATTATATCATTTATATTGTTAATAATTAAGATCAAGACAAGAAACCTTGAGCAACTTTAAACAAAATGTATATTCTGTTGCTGTTTAATCAAAAGAAATGATCTGGAACATCTATTAATGCAACCTCTATTATTATTTATTAAATAGAACATAAGATTTATGTTTGTGAATATGTATCTGTATAAACTTGTATCAATTGTCTTAAACAAATATACTGAATTCTCCCTAAACATTCAATTAAAATTTAAAGGATTAGTGCTTCTTCTTGCAGTTCACTCAGACTATACATAAATACGAACAATATATAGTGAATTCCCTGAAACTAAAAACTAGGTCTAATCTCTGATTGGAGTAAAAGTTCCAAAATGACCAATAATGTAATGAATCAAGTACAAATACTCTGTAGAAGAGGTTAAGTATACTTGTGCTGTATTGCTTTACACCCTTTTCTACATGAACAGCATAGTTGGAATACATAGTCCAAGAAACCAGCCGTAAACAATTAAATCTACACTGCATTTAAACTTAATCTTAGTGGGCTGCACATGTTACTTATACAGTGAGATTCTCTACATAAATTTTAGCCTGAGACCAGCATTAATCTGTTTTTTTTTTTTTTTTTTAGGGAACAAGCAGTCCTGTTTGTCTGAACACTGTGTAGTTGTGGATGTTCTTTAGGTTTATGTAGCAGAGGAAGTGAAGCCTGACTGGTGGCCTCACAGGATAGAAATAAACCTGTGATGCCATACTACAAGGTCCTGCTCCTGCTGCTACCCGGAGATCACACTGCAAGATTTAGCAGACCGAGTCTAGCCCATTTACCAGTCTGAAATCCTATATCAGCCACCTTTAAAAATCAATCAATCAATCAATCTCATATGTAAATAGATCAAAATGGATGGGGATATGGGAACACTGTGTCTACTATGTTATTTAGCTTACTTTAATAAATAATTATACTTTAATATGTATTATTTGTAATAGAAATTTGTAAGACTAATTGATTAATTTGCTAGCCTGTTAAGGTTACCAGCATGTTATCAGTTACTATAATACTATAATAATAATAAATAATAATCTGCTATGATTATATAATAAAGAGTACTCTGCAAATAAAGTGAAAACTAATAGACAGACTGGGAGTTTATGAGGTTAAACTGGGAGTTTATGAGGTTAAACTGGGAGTTTATGGGGTTAAACTGGGAGTTTGAGGTTAAACTGGGCGTTTATGGGGTTAAGCTGGGCGGTTATGAGGTTAAACTGGGAGTTTATGGGGTTAAACTGTGTTTATGGGGTTAAACTGGGAGTTTGGGGTTAAACTGGGAGTTTATGGGGTTAAACTGGGAGTTTGAGGTTAAACTGGGAGTTTATGGGGTAAAATGAATGTATATTGTGATATACAGTAAATGTTTTAATAACTTCTTTGCCTACACCAAGTTCCTTCATATTTTCCAAACACTGTTTGGTTCATCTTTTTTTTTTTTTTGAAGATAAATTGTAAAATTGAGGTTACCTTTACAATTCGAATGAGGATTTTCAGCTGGTACAGGTGAAGCTGCAGGTCCATGCGATCTGTTAACCAGGTACCCAGTAGGTTCATCGTGCTAGTGTACCATTGCTGAAACAGAAATGCAGTTTTTTCCAACAAGACACACAAACACAGGTACACACTGCCACATATCTGAACAAGACAAGCAGTTTAAGTAGGTAAGAAGATAGGGACTGGATGGTTTACGTTTATTTATTTTTTTTTATACATTTCTGAACATAAATACTGCCATTTGGGACAATCTTACATTTCCAGTCAACTGGCTCAATGGATCAACGTGAATCATTCGCTAATATTGTCTGGTTTAAAGAAGTGCATAAGCACCCAATTGAGCAGAAGCCATAGACCAAAGCTTCAGTTGACTCTTATGCAACCTTTATGCGTTAGTGAATTTAACAACCCTGGACCAAGTCTTTAGTTGACTTTTAAACCATCCTGGACCAAAGATTTAATCGGCTCTTAAAGAATTCTGAACCAAAGCTTTAGTCACCTTTTAAACCATCCTGGACCAAATCTTTAGTCAACTCTTAAACCACTCTAGACCAAAGCTTCAGTCATCTCTTAAACTATACTCGACTGAATCTTTAGTTGACTCTGAGTTAACCCTGGATCAAAGCTTGACTCGACTCTTAAACAACCCTGGACCAAAGATTTAATCGGCTCTTAAAGAATTCTGAACCAAAGCTTTAGTCAAATTTTAAAGCATCCTGGACCAAGTTTTAAGTGACATAAACACTCCTGGACCAAAGCTCCAAATGACTCTTAATCGGTCCTGTGGTAAAGATTCAGGTGCATTTTGTCTGTATTTAATTGAGTTCTTCATGTGACCTAAACAACTGTGGTCCAAAGCTTCAAGTGACTCTTAAACTACTCTGGAAAAAAGCTTTAGTCATCTCGGAAACAACCCTATACCAAAGCATCAGCAAACTTACTCTGGACCAAAGCCTTAGGTGACCTAGACAACCCTTGACTGAAGCGTCAGCTGATTCTTAAACATTTGTGGAGCAAAGCTTCAGGCAGAGAAGAACTTTTCCTTTGAGGAAATTACTAATTGACACCAAGCCCACAATCTGTTTTTGCTGCTCGTGGTCACAGACCGTGAGAGATGCTCAGTCTGCCATCAGCCTCTGTTAGCATACACTCATCACTCTTGTTTCACCAGAGGAGAGGCAGGCACACTGTCCTTACTTTACCCAACTATCTCTCCCACTATCTGCTCATCATATCCCTGCAACTTACTGAACTCAAGGCAACTATTAAACAGCCGGTGCTCTTGGCTTTTGGGTTGCAGATGTTAGACCGTGGGGAGGATCTGGGCTGGAATCTAATTGATTGGTTGTGATTGAGCCGAGCTGTTGATAGGAGTCCTAACAGTAAGGGTACAAAGAGCAAACTGAGCTGTGTTTTTTTTTTGGGGGGGGGGGGGGGGGGACAAATCTAAAAAAAAAAATGCACAGTTTGGGGTACAAGCATAGGGGAGGATATACAGGACGTCATTGACCTTTTTCGTACAAGCTCTATCTGTAGGAGTTCATTTCCAAGCCAAATGCAACAGATCTATGACTAATCATTTTAATCCGATGTGTTGAATTAGGGCTCATAGTACTGATCTCTAGAGGCAGGTAGATGCCCAGGGTCAGGGTTGACGGGGACCACTGTTTCCAGGGTTGCCTCATAGCATTCATCCAGTCACCAATGGACCTTTTTCGCTGTGCAAATGAAATCATCCAGAAATCATGGCAACATTAAACTGGAACTGTACTTTCTACATTGGCCACAGGTTCAGTAGCAAAGTTTCAGTCGATAATCTGTGGTATCTCTGTACGTTTGACCAGTGTAACCTAATGGTACTTTGAGGTGTAGGCTAGCAGGATCAGAATGCCAAACAGCACCAACAAAACAGGGTAGTCTGACAACTAAAAGTAATATTATGTTTATTAAACAACCTATTCGTCATAGTATTTTCTAAAAGAATTGCACAAACTGTCAAGAATGACCTTTATTCATTTTTTGGTCCTCAGGTTTCGACTGCATGGAGTTCTTGGTATGTCAATAAAGGAGTTATGTTGAATTCATTTTGTCACCGTGGACCAGTTGACCCAAGTTTGTCATTTATTGTAAATAACATTTGATGAAATTTAAAACACTTCCACTGGTTAACCAAATAACCATTCAATGGAAGAACTTCTTGCATGATTCAGTGAAATTATTTTCATCACTGTGACCATTCTGGCCATCTCTTAAGTTGGTGGAAATTAAACCAGAACTAGAAACCCTTAGCACTTTTAGTAGAACCGTGGAAAATGCTTTACAGGTACGATCTCATCATGTTCATGTTTTTAGTCAAGAAATTAACCTCTTCTATGTTTGGCTCCATAGCTTTCAGGGATGGTGATATTATACAAGAAGTGGTGACATGAAGAGGTTGAGGATCTGAAGGAGGTTTGGTGGTGTGTCTGGGGGGGCTCTGTGGTGTCTTCGTTGTGGTGTGTGTGTCTGTGTGTGTGTGTGTGTGTGTGGGAGTCAGGGCTCTATGTTAATCTGGGAGTGCTGTGTGCCTGTGAACGCTCGGGCAGCCGGTCCGTGATAGAACCCCACAGAGAGGCCAGGCCTGGACAACTTCACAACTCACACATACTCTCTCTCTTTCTCTCTCGTTTTATCTCCCTCTCTCCATTTCCCTCTGCCTCCATCACACACTCTGTCTTCCCCTTTCATCTCTCGTGGCCTTTACCTATTCTACCCTATTCTTGGATACCTTCTCCTTGGATACACTGGCAACATTAGCTCGACAAAAAAGGCAAATGACATGACAAAGCAACGCCCAAGCACCAAATGTGAGAGTGTCTTATACAAAAACAAAACAAAAAAAACAATCATTGTTAATATCATAGAGGTACATCATAGGCATAATTCTGAAGTTCAAATCAGACATAAATGGCTTTAAATTAAAACAAAACAAAAAGATCTACACAGAGGGATGCAAATATAAAAACAGGCCTGGTCTGGCTTGCAAAATGAACAGTGCTGGTTGTGGCACTCTGTTCTGCTATGACGAAAGGAACAGAAGTCTCTCTCAGAGGGCATTATGTACCGCGCCACTTTTTGGATATGAAGCAGCAGGAAGCTGGCAGCGTCTGCCAATCGAAACAAGAGTATCATGCCTCTGAATACGTAATGAAACGGATATGGAAAAAAAAAAAACTGTGATCATCTAATGAGTTCCATCTGATATTAGGATTTATGTGTGTGTGTGTTAGGCATTACCGAAACGTGCACACACATGAACATCTGCAGGCCCCCCACACCTCTAGGAGGGAGTGCTGAATGGTTGTGCGACCTCCTGCCCCCTGCAACACCACACATACACACACCAGAAAAACACCCAGTTTTCGAGCGAGCCTGCGTTCACACTCCAATCTCTGACATGTTACAGGAAGCCGTGGTGCCTAGCAGGGGGCAACAAACAGAATTCAGTGCAAGGCTGCACGCCCCTCCACACCCATCCAATACACACACACACACACACACACACACACACACACACACACACGCACGTATGCTACTTTTACTAATCCTAAGCACACCTGAATCTAGGCAGTGGGAGTCATTGAGGATCCGGATCAGGCCTTTCTTTGTGCTTCCTAAAAAAAAATCTCTCTTTTGTAGTAAAAGCAGGAATTTTGTAGGGTGGAGGAGGTGGAGACTCAGTGGGGGGTACAGGGGGATTACAAGCAACCTGTGACTCTGCCTCTTTCTGCCCTTACTGGTGGTAATGCGTGCGTTTGAATGAGTTAGTGTGTGTATGTGCGAGTATGAGTTTAGAGCGTGTGTCTGAGTGAGGCCTGCTCTCTACGGCCAACGCCGCTCGAGAAGCTCTCCCGCTGGGACCCAGCTGTGTCTGCAATTAGCGAGAGGGATGGAATGAAGATTGCCGCTAGTGTTGATGCTAATGTGAAATGACAAGTTGCTGGAAAGCTTGAGAAAGACTGACTCAGAATTCCTTGTCTTTGTAACTCAAAGCTCCTTGCCTCAAAAAAAAATTGCACAAAACCTAGAGGACTAAGGAGCGAAGCTCATGTCTGTCTGCTTTTCTTTTCCACCATCTTTCTTTTTCTTACTGAGCTCAGGCTTGGAGCTAAACCCGGCCCCCGGTGCAGAGGACTCTTTAAAACTGACTACAAGACATTATGCTTTTAGGACAAAGGGACGGGCTAATCCTACCTGCTCGCTGTTCACAGCCGTTGTTGGCCTATTATTGTGTGCTTTCTGGCCCCTGAGAGGAGGTCCATTGACGAGGGAACTCAATTACCATGGTAACTCACACCGACGAGCTCACGTCTCTCTCTCTCAGCACAGTGGGACATCATGACCCAGAGGAAAACTTTTCACAGGAAACACACGACCCCAGACATGTTCCTCTATTGCGCCATTGTGTTAGCACTCAAATTCAGCCTCTCTTCTTTCCTCGTTTTTTCCCCCCTTTTCTCGTTCTCCATCCCTCCTTCTCTCTTTTTCTCTTCGCAGAAAGAGGTCCCCCTGAATGGCGGGATTGAAGAAAAGTTGTAGGCTCAGCAAGCATGTGAGGTTCAAACTGCTTTTGATTGAGCGGCGCGTACAAAGTGGAGGTTTGCATGCCTCGTTGGAGCCTTAAGTGCAACAAGCCTCCAATGTTTCTGCTCAGGCTAGCGCTACGTCTGTAAAGGGCCGCTTAATCTTTCCGGCACACAGACGGGCTTAGGAAAAACACCCAGGACAAACAGTTTAATTCATAAACCCTTTTGATATTTTAACAAGCATTTCAAATGGAGCGCTATTCTTCTTCTTTTTTTTTTTCTCAATAAAATGTGTCACTACAGTTTTTTTAGCTTGTTGATCTACAGCTCTGGATGGGAAAAGAAGAAGGAAAAAAAAGCCCCTCTACTATTGGACCTCCAGTGGACTCTGTTCTTATGCATAAGAGCCTGTTCACTAAATGGATAACAGTATGCAAACAGAGCTCTCTTCACCAAAACATGCTCAGACAGAGAGAACGACCTTGTTGGGATGAACTAAACGCTGGGAATTATAGCCCATGTCCGTGTCATTGAGTAAACACACAATGAGCGAAAAAGAGGAGCGAGGGAGAAAAAAAAAAGGCTGGAAAGAAAGAAGGAAAGAAGGAGTGGGGGTTGTGAGTAAGGAGCCGTGAGCAAAGTGCTCACAAAGGAACGCTTAGAGGCGGATTGAGACGCAGCCGAATGAGGAGCTCAACACTTCTGGGGCTCGGCCTTGAATGGGGTCGGGAGGGGCGAAGGGAGAAGGGGGGCAAAATGGAATAAGCCAGCGAGCACTTGAGAATCCCGCAGAGCACCTGAATGAGCCGAGGGAGGGCGGGGGGCGGAGGGGGTGAGCTGAAGGTGAATGGCCTGCCTTTTGGGACCAATTTGTCTCTTTTCTCCCTCCGATTCCCCCTGCCTCCGTGCTGACAGATGTACAAAGGCGGACCCGCGCTGAGACTCTCGTATACGCGCACCCGCTAGCAGCTGTCACTCCTGTCAGACGAGTTAATCAAACAAATACCACCATACTTTGGTTTACATCATGGAGAGAGAGAGAGAGAGAGAGAGAGAGAGAGAGATGGAGAAAGACTGAGAGAGGGAGAACAAAGTGGTTGGCTAAATTTCCTGTTTAGAAAACCAGAATGACCCCAATGCAATCTCACACTATAAATATATATTTTCTTGTCATTCAAAATTAGTGCCTATTTGCACTGTAGCATTAACCCACCAGGTCTACACTCGACATGCTGAGAGCTGGAGGGGAAAAAAAAAGAGAAAAGAATCGCAGTTCCTGTAATTATTGGAAACCTAAGCAGCTTACAACAGCGCCACTGCCTCCTTTCTGAACGAAGGAAAACCTTTTAACATGTTTGGAACGATAACCATAGAGGTACCTGTTGGTTCTCCACCTCTTTTAGTATTTTTTTTTTTTAAAGTATATATTTCCGCCCACTAATGTCCTGTTTACTTTTTGCAACGCTTCTTCATTAATACCAGTCTGAGGCGAAAAACACGACGCGGGCATCTTTATGACGAGATTACTGTAACGGCGTCAAAGGTCTGAATAGTTTTCATTTTTAAGGCACAATATGATGTCCTGTATAACTGTAGGAAAATTCTATACCCTTGAATGCTGAATAAAGTAGTAATCTTAACTTCAGCTTCAACGACTCCAGAGATTGTGACCTCTTGAACGAGTGGTCAGGTGGTTCTCTCTGGACAGCGAGTTGATTAAACCATTCACTCGGGTCAGCAGGTCATGAGCATGACTGCAAAGTGGTAGCAGACAGTGAAATGGTCTAGCTGGACAACAGAACCCGACAACAAGCAGTAGCGCTAAAGACTCAGCCTCTACCAAGGTCATCAGAAATACGCTGAATCAATCAATGCCAGCCGGCCGTAATCCCACCCCCTAGAAAGGCAGATTAAGGGTATAATTGACCCGTGTAATCCGATGGCATATCTGTGGATGCCTGAGTCGCTGAGCTGAGCTCAAGGGTTCTAACACACACACACGCATATATTATATATATACACACACATCCACATAAACTGGGATTTTTTTAATCAATGATCTTCAAGCTCAGCCTGAATCAGACAGATGAGCGCTCATGTTAATCCCACTTTCTTCAGCCACTCTTTAAAGGACTAGCCCGAATGACAGAGGGCAAAATAAATGAGTTCCCTCACCCCTCCCTTTACGTCCTCTGTCTATCGGGTTGTCCCTGACTAACTGTAGCTTCAGCATGAAGTTCAGGAGTCGGATATGGTCCTAGCGATGAGCTTCAGGAAATAACTGCATGCTGGTATTCCAGCAAGTTAAAGTTTTAAATATTTCACTCCATATTGTATCTTCATCATCATGTTGGACTAACACTGTGGCTGTAACATGCCTTTCTTAAAGCCAGTGATGAAACGAAATCCTTCTTTCCTTGATGACAAATACTCCTCACACGTTTTTATTACGTGATGTTACATGATATGGAGCGCGTTCTGCGGCGTATCCAATTAAAACAGACCAAAGACCATCTGTATCTAACATTCATACCACAGCGCTGTCGGAGTCCCCATTCTGATCGATTAGAAAGGCGTCGATTCATTTTCTATAACAGCAGCTCTGACAGAAGTTCCAGATCTTTCGGAGAGGTCATCATTTCTATAGGAACGACTCATTCATATGGACTTGTACCGTATGGCGGACGCTCGGCATAATCTGAAGCCAATAATATTCAATTAAAATATCTGTGTTGTCATTTAGCAATGATAAATGCGTAATTGTTGCAGCAGTAAAGTTTTCTGGAAGGAGTCTCCAGCGTCAGTGCTTTGTAACGGTCAGTATGTTTTCGTTTACTTTATTTTTTAAACAAATTTTTTTTTGTCTTTTTTTTATAAAAAAAAAACAGTAGCGATAACATGTTTCAGGGATGTTCCACAACATTAAATGTAACTATAAATGGAAAAAAATTGTCATTGAAGAATTACTGTTGCATAACAAGTCATTGTAGTATATTAGTTATAACGAATAAATGACAAATAATTCAGATTGGGTAACAGCGTCACACCGCCATGTCGCTGATAGTTTTCTTATAACAGCACATCCTGTTTTAAAGTGTTTACAAGTCCTTACTTGATGTTCCACATTTCTCTTTGTCTAATCAACACATTTAGATGTCAGTAGCCGAAACATTAATGATCCTTAAACCGTGCTCTGTAACTGTTGGTGTCTTTGGCACACATGCCCATATGGCCATTTCTAACAAAATACTATTATAAAATGGCAAAAAGGACGGCACTGAGTGTAATCTTATTGTGTTGTGTGCTGCTGAGAAATCCTCATTCTTGACCCCAATTAACCTCCGCCGAACACACTCCATGCCTGCTCGAGTACGGCTTCCAGTCTGATCTTAACATCCAGTTAGATCAGACCTTCCCACAAGGAACATTAGCAGGGAATTTAAAAAAAACAAAACAAAAAAACAACAACAACAACAACAAAAAAACAGAAAGGAAGCTAAGAATGAAAGGGCCAATCAAACTGTAGTGTCCAGGGCGATCTGAAGAAACGAAATGGTTCAGAGAAAACGTAAATGTGATGGATGAGGGGAAATAACAACAAGATCACCCCCACGGAATTATATTCTGGAATTGGTTTGTTATCAAGGTTATCATGAGCTCTAGGCAGAAATTAGAACGGTTACACGTTGATGCGTAAGAACAATCTGTACCAACGAGGACGTTTAACGACATACCGTGTAAGGAATAAAACACTTAAGAATGCGCTGTTATAGGGAAATACTCCACGACAGTGTGGTGTGGTGTGATGCGGCCTGATGTCAAGCGGAGTTACTGGTACAACCTGAAATGTATTATTTTCACATAAAAGCATGTGGCATTTAAAAAAAAAATGATTATTAAACAAGACATTGTACTTTTTATCCGTTTATAGATACATTTAATGTCAGGGTATGTCTGGAAGACATTTGTTCTGTAAACATTCATTTACTGCCCCAACGACAACTGCCCTTCAACTTCTGTTATAAGTGTGATAACTGAGACAGAGATTAAATAGAGATTAGATTTTTTTTTTTAAATGCTGTGATGTGATCAAAGTAAAAAAAAAAAAAAAGAATATGATATGAAGATATTGAGAAGAAAGGTGGTGATATGGCTGTGTCATATTGAATGTGTGTGCATGTGCATGTACATGAGTGTGTGTGTGTGTGTGTGTGTGTGTGTTTTAGATTGCTTGGCCTGTTTGTTGCACTCTCTGCTGGCATAGCCACTTCAGCAGGTGGGGAAAGGAGCCAAACATGTGCCCTGCATACCCATCTGGGTTCAGAGGGGGGCCCGGGGGGTCCGGGGTGTGTGTGTGTGTGGGCATGAAATGGGGTGGAGGACTGGAGTGGAGAAGATGGCTGGATGTCTGCGAATGCATGTATGAGGGGAATTCTCCAAGGAGGCGGGTCATGCTAGTAGATGTACACAGGAAGATTAGTCGACTCTGAATCATGCCACTCGAGATAATGTGATAAAAACAACTCAACAGGAAGGATAAGTTCCACTTTGATTCAGGTGGAGGGAGAGAGAAAGAGAGAGAGAGAGAGACAGAGAGAGAGAGAGAGAGTGGGGAGAAAAACAAAACAAAACAAAACAAAGGAAATGCAATGAGACAGGCACAGCGAGAGGGAAACAAAGAAAGGATGTGAATATAAGGAGTGATTTCTCTTTTCTAGTTATTTATTTTCTGTTTTTTTTTTTGTTTTTTTTGCAGACACACACTGCAATGCATAAGCAACACGTTTGCAGCTTCTTTTTTTTTAGGATGCAGCACAGATTGTTCAGAGTGGAACAAAGAGAAGGAGAAGGCCGTGCGAATCTCAGACAGGTTTCAACAGAGAAGAAGAAAACGCTTCAAAATTAGGGATGCATCGATAACGATACCGCTATCAGATACGAGTCTGATGCCGTGCTCGTTTACTCCAAAGAAATCCAAAACGCTCCGATACCAACATCTGATATCGTGTGATACTGATCCTAGTGTATGTTGTCGCACTAACGAGCAGATGAGGCTTCAATACAGAACCTGATAAAACTTCTTAAAGATAAAACTCACCACAAAGCGTTCAGCGCTCTCAACAAACACATGCTAGGTAAGGAAAAGTGCACGTAACAGCTTTTATCCAATAAGGTGGGCCGATGTGATGATATAATATCAATATCCTGATAAATTATGTCACAACACTTTTTTTTTTTTAGATCTCACAGGCTTTTTTGAACATAATAATAATAATAATAATAATAATAATTACAAACTATGATTGGAAGCAGCTGATTTGATCTTAAGATTTTGAACTGAATCTATAAAATTGTCAAATGTATTTATTTATTTGTTTGCTTGTTTGTTTGTTTATTTTTCTAGCATGTTTTAATGTTTTTTTTTTTTTTAGTTAATTCAAGTAAATTAAAAGGCATTTAAAAGTATCAACAATCAAGAGAATCTGTTTTTTCATCTTTAGTCTTTTTATATATTCGGCCTTTCAATCAAACCTTTAGATCATGATACACATCGTGTATCAGAGAAAATGTCTAAAGTGTCGTGATATGGGATTTTTGTCATATTACCCGGACAAGGTACTCCATCCAATGGCGCTAATATAGCTAGCTAATACACTTCATTTAAAATAAACGTGCTAACGATATAAAGCGCGAGCCTGCTAACCTCACCAGGGACACGTATACAAGGATAAATAATATGTTCCGTGATGCTCCTGGTTGATTAATACTCAGTAAGTTACTCATTTTGGTATCAGTATTAGTGATGTACATGTACGTGGTCTGGAAAAAATAAATAGTACCGATGCATCCCTAATACAAACGCAGCAAAGAGACTCAAACTGATGTTAGTATCCTCAGCCACAATGAGCTAGCCTCGGAGCTAACATATTTCTCTATCTATATGTTTGCGCCGATATCACAGTCCTCACAACACGTCTCAGAGCAGCCATTTTGTTTTTAAAGCGCTCTAAACTGAAAAGGTAGGTTTTGAGTAAACACGGTTTTACCCGACAAACCGTCCCACACGCATGACAAAGGATTAGGAGCAGAAGGACGGCTCTGGTCATCGTTTCAGACAGTGTTCTCGATGTTCTCCCGCCCTCCGTCCCTCCCTTCTCGTTTACCTCTTAACTTAAGCCCTTAAGACAATAAGCTACAGGTCTGGAGGGTTTCTCTTTCTCCGTCCCTCACCGTGTCCTCCTTCCTTAACCGGAGATTTACTCCAGGGCAGAAAATGAGGAAGCACCCTTGACCTATTGTCTGAAGATTTCTCTTTATTCACTGGTCATTTCTTTTTGTTCTGAATGATATGATGAGAACGTACTGTTCTGTGGATTTGACATGCATTGTTCATGGATCTTAAATGATTTAGCTACAAATCATCACACCATTACCTAGTCGAAGTCTAGTTAGTCGAGCTGTGTTTAGTGTTTGAAATTCGCTCCTTTAGCCTTGCACTGGAACCCAACGTTCTGTCATTTATAGACATGAATAAAATTCACAACACGTCTGTAAATACTCTGTAACGTTACAACCACTGCGAACACTGGAAAACGGTGACAAAGCCGGAAGTAATGCGGATTACAAATCTAGTAACCGGAAGCTACTCGGACATGGGACGGCTCCATGCTAACAGCATGAATGATAAAAATCTGTCTGTCGATACTGAATTCTTAACTCATTTTTACTTCCCTCGTTTAGATCCAGTCTGACTATTTTACGATAGCACATGGACTAACTGATTCATGATGTCGAGTTAGACTGATCAAAAATAGAGTTCTTCCTCGGAGAGCGACTTTGGAAAAATGTATGGGCAACATTTTTTTTCCCTGCAAAAACGCACCAAGCAAAAAACTGTAAGGCAAAAGTCTAATGCCTGTGGTAGTTGAGATGTTAAAAAAATCAGCTCGTCCATATTTTCTTCAAGATTCTTTCCAGAACCTTCACACTACCTGTCCCTCAGTGGTGGAATGAACTTCCAAGCTCAATCCGGACAACAGAATCTGTCACCATCTTCAAAATACAGCTAAAGACCCACCTCTTCCGTGAGCACCCTAATTAACCCCTAAAATGTCAACCCCATATTATCCGAAAAAACATAAAGTAGATAAGTAAGTAAATGCAAACAAATGCGCGTTTTACATCCCGTGTCCTTTCCCCTTCGGTGAATTGTCAAAACCCTACATGCTATGATTAAACCGTAAATAAAATGTTCATGTTTGCAAATTACAAATCATCCCACATGGATCCAAGGGAGCAAAATTGATAGCGTACACTCTCTGTCGCCTGTCAATCGGGGCGACACTAGTCGATCGTGGGCATCTGTGAGCTTGTGTATGAGGAAGAGGGCTGATAGCTGTTTCCTCCGAGTGTGTTACGCTGCCCTGTGACGCAGCAGTTTGAAATTCCGATTCGGTGAGAGTTATTTCGCTCCAGAGCTCCAGTGCAAGGCTAAAGAAGCTAACGTCAGCCATCATGATACGTGGTCATCAAACGTCATCGAACATGTTTTGGCCGACGGACTACATCCAGTCGAAAATAGTCTACTTTTCTTAAAATCTTTTGCTTTCAATCTCGTTTATAACACTGACTCACCAAGGTCACGTCACATCCATATTCTGATTGAAGAATTAACACTATAAGCACTTGCACAATTTTTTTTTTTTGGGGGGGGGGGGGTTATAGGACGGTGTGACGGGTGGGGGTGGGGGGGTCGGGGGACTGAATTTTCCCTAAAACACATCATGAGTCTGAAAGGCGAACACAGAAAGGAGCAAAGAGCAAAATTAGCTTAAAAACAGCTTTTTTTTTTTTTTTTTTTTTCCCAGAGAGCAGCACACGAGAGAGAAAAGGGTTAAAGAGCAAGCACAGAGCAAAAAGGGAGGGGAAAAGAAAGCTGCAGACTCAGTCAAAGAGCAAAGAGACACTTAGAAAAGGCAGTTTTAATGAACAAGGGGAAGAGAGGAAGAGGAAGATGTAGGTCTCAAAACGTGACCTATCCCTCCTAGCTGGTTGTCGTGTCACACTTTACAGGACCTCCTCCTCTTTAGATGTTTCTTTTTCCAGAGGAGGAGCTAAAGCAGCATTTACTTACATCAAATAATCTTTCTATGTACATCTCCTCATTGACCTTATCCCGCAAGATGTCCTGAGCGTGGCGGACGAACGTCACGTAGGCGTCGGCTACATCCATGCCAGGTTTCTACAAAACACACAAACAGAGAAAGGGACATAAATAAATAAATTAAATATAATAATTATTAATAATAATAATAATAATAAAAACAAATGTTTGGCTTCAGTTAAATGAGCTGTCATGATCTGCAGGGAAAAGAATTAACAAAGTAGTATTAGCAATTACGGAGAAAATATGACTCTGGAAGTGTTAAGAGAAACGAGGACAATGTAAGATGGTGAACTCTTTTGTTTGCTTCGTCTCCACGCTAAATGAAATGTCTCCGTTCTGCCAGCGGGCATCAGAAGGTCATCAGAATTGGTAATTGTCAGTAGCTGCAAATTGAACTTACTTCACACCTCGGCAGATACTTTCGGGGGTGCAAATGAGCACTCTGTGTGTGTGTGTGTGTGTGTTTTTTTTCATACGTAATTTTATTTTATGCATTAAGCAAACAATTACCATGGAAACACAAAGCTCTTTCGCCCCGAGGGCACGAGAGAGATAGAGAGAGAGAGAGAAAGAGAGAGAGCGCATCGACAGGAATTGTTTTGTACCCTGAACATCTTGGCAGTTAAAGGAAGTGCCGTGATGCGATACTGAATGCAGGATGTAACGATTCGGACCCCACGGCAGCCTCACGACACACGCTTTTGTTGCACAACACACACATTGCACTGTCTGCTAGCAGAGAGCAAGAGAGAGAGAGCGAGTGAGAGAGAGGGAGAGAGAGGACCACATAGCCGGCCACGCCGCTCGCCTCACATGCATATGAATGGCCATTTGGAGGTAAGAGACAGCCATCTGTAGACCTCGCTGCTGCCAACAGACTGTCAGCTCATAATAATGAGCCCGTAATCAGTCAGGAAAGAAAACACGAACACTAATGAGGATGAGCTTAACGCACACTGTAGTGATAATACTAATGACGTGATGACAGTTAATGGCCAAATTTGAAAAGGTTTCAGGTGGGATGAGAAGAGCTCACTCACAGGTACATCCACGTATTTTGAGGCGGCTTTGACCTGCGATGGAGAGATAAATGAGAGGATCATTATGACCAGACTGACGCTAAAGGCCCAAATATGTATATGAATATGTAGGAACTGAGCTGATCCAGGATAAGTTCCTGTGTCCAGGCTTACAATAAAATCCCCACAGAGTTATTTCTCTAATTTCACCTGTACTATAGTAGACTGTTTTAAAAAAAACAGTACGCGAGTAAAGAAAAGAATAAATGTTAGATACTAAAATATAATGGACAAAAATTAATTCATGAAAGACGGCATGGAAGGAAGCAATAAATAAGTAGAACAATTAAGGAAGGAAGGAAAAAACAAACAAAGGACATTCTGTGCATTACTAAACATGCAAATGAACAATAGAACAAAATAAAAAATAAATAAATAAATAATGAATGGAGGAATGCAGAATAAACAAATAAATAAAGAAGGAATAGATGGATGGATGGATGGATGGATAAAAACAAGCACGCAAATAAAGTAAATAAGAAAAAGGAAGCTGAAAAACAAGTAAATAAAAGATTTAACCTGTGCAGAAAAAAATAAATAAAGGAAGGATGGATGGAAGGAAGGAAGGAAGGAAGGAGCAAATGAATAAATAAACAAATAAATAAAAGCCAACCTGTGCATTAATTTCATGAACATGGCATCATGTCTGAATGTGTATAGTGTGTATAATGCAGGAATTGTTCTTACAGTAAACGAGAGGAAGGAGGAGAACAGCGTGCCCTCATCGTACCGAGACAGTTTGGCCAGAACGCTCTCCAAAATCACCACAAACTGTAGAAAGGAGAAAACAAGAAACACGCAGGAGTCATGGATCTGGATTTAAAATATAAAATATATCATTCTCGATATAAATAATGAATCTATCTATCTATCTATCTATCTTTCTATCTATCTATCTATCTATTTATCTGTCTGTCTGTCTATCTATCTATTTATCCATCTATTCGTCCATCTATCTATCTATCTATCTATCTGTCTGTCTGTCTGTCTATCTATCTATCTATCTATCCGTCTATCTATCTATCTATCTGTCTATCTATCTATTTATCCGTCTATCTCTCTATTTATCCGTCTATCTATCCATTCATGTATCTATTCGTCCGTCCGTCAGTCTATCTATCTATCTATCCATCTATTTGTCCATCTATTCGTCCATCTATCTATCTATCTATCTCTCTATCTATCCATCCATCTATTCGTCCATCTATCTATCTGTCTGTCTATCTGTCCATCTATCTATCTATCTATCTATCTATCTATCCATCCATCTATTCGTCCATCTATCTATATGTCTGTCTATCTGTCCATCTATCTATCTATCTATCTATTTATCCATCTATCTATCCATTCATGTATCTATTCGTCCATCCTTCAGTCTATCTATCTATCTATCTGTCTGTATGTCTATCTATCTATCTATCATCCATCTATTTGTCCATCTATCTATCTATCTATCTGTCTGTCTGTCTGTCTGTCTATCTGTCCATCTATCTATCTATCTGTCTGTCTGTCTATCTATCTGTCTGTCTGTCTATCTATCTATCTATCCATCTATCCATGTATCTATCTATCTATCTATCTATCCATCCATCTATCCATGTATCTATCTATCTATCTATCTATCCATCTATCCATGTATCTGTCTATCTATCTATCTATCTATCTATCAATCCATCCATCCATGTATTTATTCGTCCGTCCGTCTATCTATCTATCTGCCCATCTGTCTGTCTATCTATCTATCTATCTATCATTATGAATTATGGTGATAAGTAGTAATAGTGTAAAACAGATGAAGTTTACTGATTTATTTTTGTACCTTTGCCACCAGTAAAGTAATCATCTCCTTCACCGTCTCCTCGATGAAGTTGTCGATTTGAGAGTGATACTGTCGCTGCGAAGGAAATTATTATTCATTAGAATGACTCCTATTAATCTGACTACTCCAAAGTGCATGTGAGACAATGGGAGAAGTAGGAACATGCCGTCCCCCTCGATATCACTGCTCTTAAACACTGATGGGCTGATGGGAGCTTTTCCACCCCGGGGCAAACGTGTAAACTATATCTCTTTGTCTTCTCACTAGCTGTGAAGAGGGCTTCTGGGTAATTAATTCAGTTCAGATCATTATTACCTGTCTGGAGATGTGGCGGCGATGCGAGGGCTCTCAGCTCTAACACATGTATATTCAGAAGCAGCTCTCACATATGGTAATGGAATCAAAACAATCGTCAGAGTGTCAGAGGAACGGGGAAAACTGCTACGATCGCTAATTATACATTTGGGAACCGGGAGTGAGATTTCAATTGAATTGTTAGACACACTTACCCAAACTTTCACAAGAGGAGAAAGATAGAGGAGACACATTTCATGGTGAAAACGCAGAACGTGGCAGAAGTCAAGGAAAACCGAAATGTGAGAACTTCGATTAAACTACAAGGTTTCCAAAGACGAGAGACTAAATACAGAACATTCACAAAAAGCACACAAGCATGAGTAAAATAATCCATCCGATATAAATGATGCGGGGTTTATTACAAACACAACTGGCAGAAGATTAAAACCATCCGCTCGTACTTTTAAAAAATGAAAAAATGGAGTGATAATAAGATGTAATGATGACTGATGGGCATCTGTGGGTGTGCATGAGTGTTAACAGACTGACTGGAGAGAACAGTCCTCAGCAGAAGGAAAGAGTAAAGAAGGAAGAATAAGGAAGGCATGAAAAAATGAGCAGATTTAGGGAAAAATACCAGGAGGAATGAGTACATAAACAAAAAGAAAAGAGGAAAAAGGAAGAAAGAAGAGGACAGTGAAGTATTAAAGAAGAAGGAAGGAAAGATGGGTGGAAATAAACAAATAAGGAAGGAAGAAGGACAGAAGGGAGGAAGGAAGGAAGAAAGGAAGGAAGAAGGACCGGAGGGAGGGAGAAAGTAGGAAGTAAAATGGGAAAGAAAAGGGGAGAGAATGAATAACGGTAAGAAGGAAAGAAGGGTGGAAGGAAGGATAGATGGGTGGATGGAAATAAATAAAGAAGGAAGGAAGGAAGGAAGGAAATGAAGAAGGAAAGCAGGAAGGAAGGCAGGGGGAAAGAAGATAAGAAAGATGGAAAGAAAGAAGGAGTGCATAGAGATAAAAGATAGGAGGAAGGAGTACTTAAATGGAAACAAAGAGGAAAAGGGAAGGAGGGAAAGAAAGAAAGAATGAAGATAGGAAAGAAAATCAAAAAATAAGTAAGAAAGGAGTAAGGAAGGTTGTGTGTGTGTGTGTGTGTGTGTGTGTGTGTGTGTGTGTGTTTGTTACCTCCTGGCCGAGTTCCATGGCACACAGTTTGGCAGACTGGGCTCTGGCGTCCACCATGACGTTAAACATGGTGCAGATGGACTGAGGGACGCGGAAGTCTGTGGTCCGACTGCTCTTCTGCAGCTTCACTTCAAACGCCACCCTCGTCCTGAGAGAGAGAGACAGGGAGAGAGAAACAGACAGACAGACAGAAAGAGACGGAAAGAGAGAGATACAGAAAGAGAGACAGACAGACAGGCAGACAGACAGAGAGGTACAGAAAGAGAAAGACGGACAGACAGACAGAGCGGTACAGAAAGAGAGAGACAGACAGGCAGACAGACAGAGAGACAGTCAGACAGAGAGAGAGAGAGAGAGAGAGACAGAAAAAGACAGATAGACCAAGAGGTACAGAAAGAGAGAGAAAATAGAGCGACACAGAAAGAGAGACAGACAGACAGAGAGACACAGAACGTGAGAGAGAGGCAGAGAGAGACACAAAAAGAGAGAGACAGGCAGACAGACAGAGAGACACAGAAAGAGAGAGACAGACAGAGAGACACAGACAGAGAGACGCAGAAAGAGAGAGACAGAGAAACCCAGAAAGAGAGAGACAGAGAGACCCAGAAAGAGAGAGACCCAGACAGAGAGACCCAGAAAGACAGACCCAGAAAGAGAGACCCAGAAAGACAGACCCAGAAAGACAGACCCAGACAGAGAGACCCAGAAAGAGAGCGACAGAAAGACAGAGACAGACAGAGAGACCCAGACAGAGAGACCCAGACAGAGAGACACAGACAGAGAGCGACAGAAAGACAGAGACAGACAGAGAGACCCAGACAGAGAGACCGAGACAGAGAGACACAGAAAGAGAGCGACAGAAAGACAGACAGACAGATAGAGAGAGACAGTGAAGGTGAGTGCGGTAGACTCAGTTAGAGCCACTGTGAGACTACATCAAACCAAGTCGTTGCATTTCGGACCTTTTCACGCACGACTCGATCATGTCGCTGGACATGAGTTTAAGTCTCATCTCCAGGTGTTTAGCGAACTCCTCCTCAGGCCAGTGCAGGTCTCTGATGAACGTCTGCAGAGCGTCCAGCTTCCAGAACAGATCCTCAGACGTCCCCGAACCGTTACTACACAAACCGACACGGTCAGTGCACACAGCGATCGACAACACACGTTAAGAAGGGCTTAGGGGTTAAAGGTCAAACCAGAAGGATAGTGAAGGAGTATAAATATGAGTGTGGGGTAATCTGGAAAAACCTGCCAGCCCAAAAAGACAAAAAATCTGGGTTTTTTTTTTCCCCCACCTATACCATTTTTACACCTCAGTTTTAAGAAATCATAAATATATTTCACGAAAATGTCGTCGAACTCAAAACATAGTCAAAAAAAAACAATCTAAAGAAGTCTCAAAATTTGTGAAGGGTGCCACACACACACACACAATTTAAATAGATACAAAATATATATTAGTTCCTAAAAAATAACCCTATAGCATGCCTGAACCCTCAACCTTCTGGGAAATAAAACCCGAGAGACACCATTTTTTTGTCCCCAAACCATGTTCATGCACATTGAGCTTAAAGATACAATACATTCGATCACTCTCTGTCACCTATTCATAGTAAAACTGGATAAAACTGGATTTTGTGGGTGCCAATGAAGACCTCTCCCTTTTTTACAGTGTTGATTGATTGATTGGTAATCTGTAGTCCTCGATAATCAATTATTACTCTACGCTGATATTCTTCGCACTTGAATGCGCCCATAAAGTTCAAATCGTATTCCCGACACAGCTCATTTGCATATAGTTACGCCCACAGAACTCTATAAAAGCTCAGGTGTACAGACAGCTAAGAGCACGGAATGAACAATCGGGGTGAAGTCTGAGAGACAGAAGTGGAAGTAATCCACGCAAATGATCCGATTCGGAGTCGATCGTGTTGTGGTACTCTGTTGTGTGTACTCTTCATTTTTACACACATTCAGGAACGCGTATAGCACACGGATGTTTTTCAGAATTGACCGCACTTTCACGTATACCAAATTTCTTGTGTAAACGCGCGTGCAAACGACTTACGAGCAAATCCGCTCGTATTCAGCTCGATAAACGAGGCCGGGTGTGTGATATAGCCTACTAAATGAATTAATATCGCAGCGCTATTGAATACTTGAATCTGATTGGTCAGAAGGTGTGCACTACTTTTTGTACACCCGCACAGATGAATGACAGATTTATATTAATGCGCTCTTCCTAGTATATTGTTGTTTCTATAGTAAAAACTCATTCACAGTGACATGTATGGTGGATGCTTTATATAATCTAAGACTAATAATAATAGATTTTTAATAAAACAAACAAACAAACAAAAAAAACATATTTGTTTAACATAGGAAAATGTGTAATCATTGATATGGTGATGTTTTGGAGACATTTATTTAACATTTACGGCCTTGCAACGTTTTCCAGCACAGGAAAGTCTTCTGAACCGAACCGTTTACGCTTTCCCGGTTTCTCAGTAAAATGACAAGTTTACTTTTTTTGTGTGAGTGAGAGAGAGAGAGAGCGAAAGCGAGAGAAAGAGAATAGGAGTTAATGAGCGAACGAATGGAAGTCCATCAATGCTATAATGCAGGTGCGGACGTTCCACAACTATCCATCATCTCGAATTATAAACCGTTAAAATGCACGACATGTTCTTTTTTTAAAAAATTAATGAAAGATTGTAATCCTTGGCAAATCACTCTGGTGTAACCGAAATAATACATTCATAACACATTCCTTATCTATGCGCCATATTAGGAACAAAGGAACTATAGTATGTGTGGAACCCGGAAATAGAGTAGACCACTAATAGAACCCAGCAGAACCCCTTTCAGCAAACTAGTGGGAAGGAGTGAACTGTCTCAAAGCTAAAAGAATTAGAGGAAAGTGGATGGGGAAAATGTAGCAAAAAAAAGTATATCAAAACACATGCAAGCTTTGGGCTGTTTTATAACTCTTTGGAAATCTTTCCTCCTTTAGCATGCTTGGAGCAGGAAATGAAGGTGCATATCATTTAAGCATCTTTAGTAGGACTAAAGCTAAGTTCCCATGCTGTGGCCTTGGGATGAACATAGATATAAAATATTTAAACCATGAATTAATGCAGTACGTAAATGTCTTTAATAAATAAAGTGAATTTGATGCCTGTAGTCTCTCAAATCAATGTAGTCTTTTTTTAAAAAAATTTTAAAAATCAACATTATTGTTATCCTAAGGCCACGTTTGCATGAATCAAAAAACCCTGGTTACACACTCTGCGTCCGATATGGCCGTCATCCAGCTGGGGGTGGAAAAGAGAGGTATTTGCACTGGTGGCAGATTAACTGACACCGGCAGATTTGGAACTTTGGGCATTTGGAGGTTCACAATTGGAAGGCTGACATTGGGCAGATTACTTGTTAAACTCCTGTGATAAAAGACAGACAGACAGACAAGAAAGGATTTTGTGGATGAGCAGAAAATAGAAAGAAATTAATAAAGAAGCAGTGTGAAGTGAGATGAAATCGCACAGTGTGACTTTATACTTTAAAAAGACCAAAAAAAAAAAAAAAATCAGATCAAGAAATACACAGGAAATGACAACGACAGTAAGAGAGCATGTTAAGATCGATACGATGGTTCGAGAGAAGGGGGAGAAGAAAAAAAAACGAGCAGAAAATAGACTTTAAACAGGTTTCAAGCAAGCGGGAGGATATTGATAACGGTGAGGGATCGGAGAAACAGTGCCGCATCCAAACGAACACATTACTTGAGAGTATCGAGGATAAGTGCGTCATCGAGATACCGAGTTCAACTAGCGGATTTATCGTCTATCACAAGTTCAGATGAAATACGACAAACAAAGTATAAACAGAGGAGGGTTTCTTACTTTACAGGCTCCCAGGACTCGCGCTCGAAGCCCCGGTGTATAGACTGGGCGATGGAGGACTCCATCAGGTCCACGTATCTCACCACTAGAGGAGCGTAGAGATCCTGCAGGTGCTTGTGGAATTTCCCGTTACACAGGTTATCTATAGAGGAGCAGAGACCACCATTTTAATCATCGTATACCTTTTCTGATCCGTTTTACCTGGATTTGAAACCATTCTGGAATAAACAAAATGTTTGCTAAGGAAACTACAGAAACTAAGTGCTAACTCTCTCGGTTTCTCTCTCTCTCTTGTTTAACTCAAGGTCGATCATGCACAGCAGGAGCCATGTTTGTTTGCTTCCCCCCGAATGCGCTCTTCCAATTAACCACTTGAGCTGAAGCGGTTGTCCACTTGGCCGCATGTCATGCTCTGTTTTAGTCCTCATTAGCAGCTTGAACGGCGTCTTGCTTTAGCGCCTGCCTGGTAGCATATAAGCTAAGCTGAAAGCCCTACAGGCAACGTGCAGTGACCTTTCAGATGCAGCAAACCCTGAGGTGGAGAATGCACTTGTTCGTTTTCATGGCTAGAGATGGAGAATTGCAGGAAGGCTGAGGAGAACACCAACTCTTTGGAATTTTTGGATCTGAACAAGACTTCAAATTAAGTAACGTATTCCAGTTATAACACTTCACATTAATAACACTCTGTTATAAGTGACTCAAGCCTAAGTAAATCTTTAAAATAGGCTTATTACAACGGGCATCAGCTGAGCTGTTTTCAGCAATTTTGACATAGACAGTTCTCATGACGTTCTATAACATACGTCAAACCAGAGTGTCATGAGTGCAATCTTATGTCAACAAAACAGATGGAATAAGCCATTAGAAATGTTTATGCAGGTGTATGTCACTTAAAGCCTTATATAGGTGCCGTGTAGCCCTATGAACACTTAAGTCCTTAAGTAAAGTGTTGCTTATCATTAAATCCAACTGCACAATACAATTGGTTGATATTCTTTTCACTATCCTTTGATATTAGATTGCAGCCCAACACCAGCTCAGTTGCCTGTTCGCACAAGTATTGTATTTATTTATACATTTATTTAGTAAATGAACTAGTAAGAAACAAATCCCTCCCCCTCTTGTTTTCTCGTCTCTTTTTCCACACACCGCCGTTTCATATTGAGAACACGTTACCAGACAACAACCTGTCAAGCTGTGCAAAAATTCCAGCGTTATAATTAGTGCGCTAGAGTGGATGAAGCGGATGGGCTCAGCACCACGGACAGCTCCCTGTTCGCTCCAGATCATTAGTGATGTAAGATGGCCTCCAGGCGTCCGTGCTCTCCTACGCCACGTCCGCCATTAATGTAGGAGTTATTATTAACACTACACATGATGGGAGTTTAACAGTCCATTTGGAATTTCATTTTTCACTTGATAGTTTATCACTGGCTTCTATGCGTCGCATAAGGATTCAACCCATCTCGAACATTTCCATGTTGTAGTGTGGAAACGAAATGGACGTCATTTGGATTGTATGGCATGAACATATGCAAAAGAGTCTGTAATGTCGAAGTGGGTGGAAAAATAAATGTAGTTTGCAAAATTAGTTCAAATTAACAAATTGAAAACTTGTGATTGCATAAGTATTCACCCCCCTTCATAGAAAAGAGTGCATAATGTTGAAGTGTTGGGGAGTCTGGTCGGTTTCACCCAGTTTGCATTGACCTAATTTCCATTCGGCGCTTTTATGAACCGCTATCTATCTGAGTCATTGGTCCTGGTGCAATCAGAATTCACATAAATTAGTTTAAATTACTTGTATTGAGATCTCGTCCGCTGTGATGTGATCTCAATATGAATACACCTGGAATTCCTGGAAGGTTCTAGCTCTTCGGCCTAACAACAAGGTCAAAGAGCTATCCAAGTATAGTATTAAGCATCAATCTGGATTTAGTTACAAAAATAATAATCTTACAGATCCCACAGAATGGAATTAAATCCATTGTTGTTACTACAGTGCATGGTAGCTCAGTGAGTAAAGCACTGGGCAGAATGTCATGAGTTCAACCGAGCCGTCACCCTTGAGGCCCAGTTGTATCCTGTCTCACTTGTAACTCACTTTGGATAAAAGTGTCAGCCAAAGGAGGTAAATGTTAATGTGATTTAAAAAACGGAAAGAATATGTAACTCTACCTAGAGATATTTTCACAACCAAACTCGGATCGGTACTTTTCCTCAACTTTATCTCTTTAATGTTGTGCAAATCGTGCACTCTACCAGTCAATACGCCCTAAACAGGGGCTAGAATAGTGTAGGATAGACGAAAACATCTGGAGTTCTTACAGTCGAGCCGCAGGTAGTCGTTCAGCAGCTGGAAGAGAGGAAAACTGTCCCAGCTGTCTGGAGGTTGGACTTCCAGCGCTGCGTCCATGTCCACAGCGTAGAGGGAAAGAAACGTCTCTGCATGTTCCACCATGAGGTCAGACCACCATGCAAATGCCTGCAGAGTGTAGGATGGATGATGGTGTACGTATGATTGACAGGCATTCGATAAGGAATAAAACACGTGCCGACATTCTGCTATAGGATAATAAGCAATATTGTGGATTATCTTTCTTATAACAGAATGCTTATGACAACGGAAACTAGTTTTTCTCTTGGGATTGGTACACACCATCAGTCTCCAAAGATCTATAAAAAGCCTCTACGTCTCACTTTGTAGAACTTGTGCCATATTTTATGAATCCCTGTAGACTTATGACAGCTTTGAAACAGCTATATCACAGGCAGTCACGGCTTTCGGCATTAACACACACACACACACACACTGTTGGCCCATAGAGACCAGAGTGAGATCTCAGAAGGGTGAGGAATATGTAGAAATGTCTCCTTTCGAGTTAAAAGTGTCAACGGCTTAGACACACCTTACATGCTTCTGCAGAGGAGGAGACAACGGTGAAATGCTATGACACTTCTATGCACACTTTGTTGATGTGAATGTGTACGTGCATGCACCCCGGAAGTGCCCTTTTGGCTCAGAAAAATTCCCATCATGCAGCAGATTCAGTCTCCAGCGCCAGGATATTCAGAAATGTATTCAGAATTTACACTGAAAACGAATAGATTTTTTTCATTCATTTTCGCACTAGTTGCTTTGGTGGAAACGACATGGCCGAGATTGCTCTGCTGCTGATAAGAATGATCTGCTGTCACGACATGTCTTGCACGTCTTGCAAAAAAAAAAAAAAAAAAACATGTCGGATGAATGAAAGGGTTATGTAGGGGGTCATTTACACAGCGTTCGTTTTAGATGCTTTGCAGGAAAGAAAAGAAAACTCGACACCAACGTGAGCGTGGTCTGCTAATTACCTGGTGCATGTACAGCAAGTCAATAAATGAAGATAAATCGAGAGTTAGTACTGGAACATGGTACATCATGGTGATGGGCTGCACCAGGTTGGAGCAGAAGAACACCGTAAAATCTGCAGTGTTGATTTCCCTCCTCTAGAATCCGATTGCAATGTTTCTGTGGCGCTAGAATGACTGTAATTACAGGAGGAGAAGTCAACACTTGTGATTTTACTGCCCAGAGCAAAAGAAGGGGAAGGGGGGGCGTTGGGAGGGTTGTGCAAGACGACGTCTATGAAAATGAGCTCGGTTTCATTTTCAGAGGGCTCGTCAGGAGCCGCTTCAGGGCAGCAGAAGCAGCCGTCCGTCTGGCACTCGTGCCCACGCAAGCAGTTTGGTTAATGCCCCAGAATACAACAGGAATTACTTCTATATAGAAGAGGGTGGGTTTGGGGAGAGGGGTAGGAGAGGAGGGGGAATATAAACCCTTCGTCCAAAGCTAGGGAAGTAGTGGGCATGCAGGGGAGGAGATGGGTTTGAAGGGGTCATGGGGGCTCTTCTTAGACCTTTTAACATACCTCTTTACCCTTTCGCATGTGTCCAGGCAACCCGACAAACAGCGAGAGAACACAATTAAGGTTACTGATCATCTCTGTAATTCATGACAAGCTAACAATCATGTTTGGGCTTTAAGTGTAAAGACATTCTTTTTTTTTCTTCTCCAAATGAAGGCAGTTTCCAGTAATAATGAGGATTAAAGCTATTAGGGGTGAAACAGCATGAAAGCCCATTGTTAGTGATTAGTCTTTTATCGTTAATTAATGTTTAGCCATGTGAATTCTTTTTTTTTATTTTTTTTAATTGATTTTTTCTAGTTTATCAAAATAGCGTTTAGCCATTTATCTGATTTTCGTCTCGTATAGTAGTTTGGTAGTATTATACTTTATGGTATGTCATAGAGTATAGTATTTTGTTAAGAAATAAATAATAAAAAAAAGAATAAAAACAAAGAAATAAAAAAGAAAAGAAATGAAATTGAACAAACCAATAAAACAAAAGCAAATATATAAAATCAGTAAAAAAAAAATCGAATTAAAGCAAAGAATGTCATTATTTGTACTACTATAGCACTAAATTAACAGTATACCTATGTCTGTTAGCATGGTACACTTTTTTTTTTTTTTTTTTAAAAAGGTAAAATCTAGAACTCTACAATCATTGTGTGTAATGTTTTTATCTGGGAAAACCTATGACCTTTTCACAAGAGGCTCCAAGTAGAATCCTTTCACAAAGCTTGAATAACCACCTTAAAAACCCTGGAGGTTTCTTTTTTCTTTCTCTTTTTCCAAGAGTGCATACTACCAAATCGACATACCATCGCACCCCTAAAAGCAAGAATGGGAAAACGATAGATGATACTCTTCTGATGTTTCATTACACCAAAAGTATCTCATAACATTTTGTACATGCATCCAGCGCTCAAAAATGGCAGGAGAACATGCTTTTCCTTCTGGAGCATCGTATCAGACCTGTAGTCTTTCCCAAAGCAAGACGACGGTTACTACTCATGAATATTTCAGTAAGCATACACTGTTGCTCAACCCATTTTTGAGGAAATAAAAACAAATCATAAGAAATAATAAGATGGCTTGAATCATCGGATCGTTGTACATTAAGAGCACAATGAGACCGTGATGTGTGAGAGAAATAAATGCTGCGACTGGTTATATTTTAGCGAGGCCGAAGTCCTGAAGTTTCACAGCACTTTAAAAGATGTTATAATTGAATCATTTAAATGTTTTAATAACAGTCCGAACGGCTGTGAAGTGTTGTGGACCTTCAGGAACACTTGAGTCGGACTGATTTGCGCTCACAGGAAGCATGCAGCAGTGAGTTATGGTACTGGTCGATTTAAAAGAAAAATAAAAATAAAAAAACGTACCAGAGTTACACAAATTCAGCGTCTGTTCGGGAAAACGGTTTGCATTTGATGAACATTTAAGCAACAAATCGTCTTCAGTATCAAGTCAGCAGCTCTACAGAATCAAAAGACTGTCAATTCATTCAGAAAGGAATAAATATCTCGAATGTGTGTTGCACTGAAGGATGTTTGCCTAGTGGGAAATGATACGGTGCGTTCCCCTCGCAGGAAACCAGGAACCTTTTCAGGAACTCTAGGCGTATTTCTACCAAAGGAGTCTTCTTGTAATTCACGCTGGCCAGGAACTACTGCGGTGGGATTTTCTGTACTGAATTTCAACTGATCGTTCAAGTGGCAGATAAAAAATAAAATAAATAAAACTTTGCATTGAGTATCTATTTTACATGTTTGTTTTTTTTAATGGCAACAACAACAACAACAAAAAAAATGGTCTCAAAGAGCTCTAATTGTGGAAAGTAACCGAGTACAATTACTTACAAATACATTTCTAAAGAAAAATGTTTTCTACTCACTAGAGTTCAATACATTTCTCACTGTAGCATCAGACAGCTTCAAGGATCTAAAATCCTAAGAAATTTCACCTTTAACAGATACGTAACCATTATATTGAGACTAGCTATTAGCATTCGGCTAGCATTGGCAGAGTTATTAAATACGATGCTAGCTAATGTGAGAGATTAGGAATAAAGGTGTTGTTAGTTAGACTTAGCTACTGTTTTCTTATGTCCCTTGGTAAATTAAAGAAGCACTAATTTACCACCAGGAACTAAAATCAGTGTGTAATTTGAAGCGGATATCATCGTGTGCTTTTTACTTGAGGTAAATTTAAGAGGGTATACTTTTCTACTTTAACCTGAGTGAAGAATTTAAAGATTTACCACACTATTTATTTAAGTTTATACCTTTCTACTTTGACTTGAGTTAAAAAAAAAAACAAAAAAAAAAACAACTTGGCTACTTTTATCACCTCCGATGTAAACACCAGTGTCTCGCTAATATGCTTATGCCATTTCTTTCTGTTTGTCCTCAGTTGCTATTTGTATCGTTCATAAGCCGGACTTCTAACCATCGCTAGACAGTCGAGTACTATTTTTTTTATTATTTAAATAATGCCAAGACACACGAAGCCAACATTTCATTTGACTAAAATTGCAAACAAACAAATACAACGTTTTCAGTTAGCTTGATGCTACAAACATGCGACGGAATCGTGATTACTTGTCAATAAATTCTTTAAATACGTCTTTTGGTTTTATTACAGTGACAGGCCATGATTTCGTGTTTCAAAATCTAGCCCAAGATACGTTTCACAATCTGTTGAGTCATGGCTTTAAGGAGTTCTTTAGGAATTCTCGTTCAGGAAAGTCCGGAAAATTCCAGAAACTCGGTGGAAATGCACCTTTAGAGAATGATCTGTAACTCCATACCAGTTACCGTCCTGAGCCTGACCCTGTATCGGCTTGTGATTTTAGAAAGGAAAAAAAGAGAAAAGAAATGTTTTATTTATGATTTATAGTAGTGAGAGCCTGTGGATGTGCATAAGTTTGTGCACTCTTGTGACTATATGTACTGTATTTTTGACACCGAGCACGTTATGTGTGAAACTCACCTCTGCGTGATGCTCCTCGTTCTGTTGCAGCACCTCGATGACCAGCTCGGCCAGGCGGAGAGTGTCCTCCAGTTTTTTGGCAGGCGTAATTAAGCGGCCTACATTCTCTGAGGCACAAGGGCAAAACTATTAACAGGACACAGACGTAACGCACACACGCACACATACACACACACACCTAAAACCTTCCTTCTGGCTATTCTTCTATAACTGCAGCTACTGTACGCTTGAGACCACTGTCTACGTAAAAATTTGAAATCAATAGAATTTCACAATCAACATTTCTTTAAAATCCTGACAATTCTCTAAAATACAAGCAGTGAGGTATGTCTAATTTAAAATTGCAATATGCATTAACCCTTTCATGCACGGTCCGGTCTCTGGTATATGCCTCTGGTATACTTGTTCAATTGTTCTACACAAAATCCCAAATTATTTATACTACAATTAACATCTTTAGGTTAAAAAAAAAAAAAAAAAAAAAGTTTACAAAAAACCCACTGTCCTTTTCAACAGTCCTAAACTACATATAAGGTTTGTCAGGACTGTTGCAATATTTTGTTAAAAATGAATAAATTGTATCATTATTAATGATTTTAAAAATTATATTTAAATTTATTAAGTAAAAAAATCTTAAAATATAGTAATTATTAATTATTTTATATATTAATATTAAGTAAAAACAAATCTAAAAGCAAAAAAAAAAAAAAAAAGAAAAGAAAAGAGAAAAATGTCAAATGGGTTTTTACATAATTTATGCAGAAAAGGGTTAATTTTATTACCTATTCACTTGTGTTATTTTAAAAAGCTGAAAATCTCAAATCTAATGCTCTTTCCAAAAAATGATCAGATTTTGTCATAAAGAAAAATGCAAAGTGTAATGAGTCAAATTAAAGCAGAAAAAAAAAAAAAAAAAGTATGTTACAGTTATCATGCAGAATGCTCGGCACGTGCAGGAAGCTGTGCTCGCTAATCTCTTCACTCTGTTTCTCGCTAATAATCAGCCCTTCATCTGCATCTCACTTCTAAAATGAAATAAAGTCCGGGAGTGTTAAGGTTAAAGTTACTGCTCCCTGATGAATGCTTTTTTTTTTTTTTTTTTTTATTAAAAAAACTCTTGTATTTTTAAGCAGAATGGTTACACATAAGACACCGAGCATTATGGGAATGTTCCATCTAATGAGATCCAACATCATGGAGGTGGTGTTGCAAAGTAAATAGACATTAATGAACAAAGAGGTCAATGACGGATTGTTAATATGGTAATAAGACCAGGGTATTGACTGAGAAGAGTGATTGTGGAAACCTAACTGAGCACACACTCACCAGCCACTTTAATAGGAACACCCATACACCTGCTCATTCATGCAATTATTTCCATGCACAAACCCCTTCAGATAACAGGTGGAGAGCTTTAGTTAATGCTCACATCAAACAGAATGAGGTCAGGTTTGAGTATTTCAGAAACACTTTTTTCATCGCTACAGTTTTTCCAATCTGTGGGGGAATCTGTACTCACTGTAGCCTCAGAGTCTTGTTCTTGACGGACAGAAGTGGGACTCAATGTGGTCTTCTGCTATTGTAGCCCATCGGCGTCAAGGTTCAGCGTGTTGTGGTGCTTTTCAGCTTAACACGGTTGTAAAGAGATGATATTTGAGTTGCCAGAGCCTCCTCGTCCGCTTGAACCAGACGCTCGCTGGATGTTTTTTTGTTTTCCGCACCATTCGGTGCAAAGTCTCGAAACTGTTTCTATTTCTGAAATACTCAACCCAACCAATCTAGTCACGTTTCCCCCATGCTGATTTTCGATGTGAGCATTAACTGACGCTCTCGACCTGTATCCGCATGATTTTATGCATCACGCTGCTGGATGAACTAGGTGTTCCTATTAAACTGCCTGCTGAGTGTATATTTATGCGTCACACTGTTTTGCGAACCCGTTTCGTGATCCAGTTCTGCTTGAACGAAACGAAACGAACAGAAACGTCAGTGTTTGGTGTCCTTGTTAACGTGTGATTTTTAAGAACACCGATATGACCAAATCCTCACTCTTCTCAGCCAATGAGTCTCCATCACAGAATCCACTCCACATACTGCCGACTTTCCAGTTAACCCTTTAACCGTCCACCTGGCCTTGTAAAGAGCCCTGAATTGGATTCTAGACTCAAACTGGTTCTGGTTCAAAGGGTTAAAATGAAAGCGTGATCCGTAGTACAAAACACCTTCAGACCTAGTGCAGAAGAAATGCCTTGCTGTGCCAAATCGGGTATTTCACACACAACAGAGAGGGGTGATGAAGAAGCAGATTTCACGCAGATCTATTTCTAGCATGAAGTGACTTGAATATGAACGCTAAATAAAATGACCCAATTTGCAGATTACGCAAAGGCACCTTCCTTGTTTTTAACATTTTTTTTTTTTTAAAGGAATGCACAGGAGCATATGATTTAATTCTACAAGTTTGATGTAGAATTAAATTGTTACAGCCTGGTTTTACTTAGTATATAATACAATGCTGTGAATAAGTATTCACCCCCCTAACTGCTTTGCACTATTTTTGCTTAATTGTCACACTGCATGGTTTGAAGAATATGTCATTTTAGACAAAGGGAACATGAAAAAACAAATTTTTTTTTTGGGGGGGGGGGGGGGGGGGGGCAATACTTTTTTTTTTACAGCACTGTAGAACTACTGTCTAAGATTAGTTTTCATTACAGGGCTGTACATGTTAAAGTTAAAGGGATGAAGCAGTATCATGGTTTGAGACATTCCCTCCCATCCCCTATGATTTTAATCAGTTTCTTTTACTCTAGCTATTTGATTTTTTATCTGTAAACATTTAGAGATGGGGAACTAGCGGAGGTTAGCATAACACCATCGCAGCATTGCTGTGGCTTTTTCAGGCAGTGCTCGAGCAACGCTGTGAGCTGGTTATGTCCAAGTCTGGACAGGGAATGCTCCTTTTTTTTTTTTTTAGTAGTTAGTCAAACAAAAGGGTTCACCTGGATCCTTCTGATCCTTCTGAGATTTCTCAACTAGAGAACAAAGAGAATAAAAGAGAGAAAGAGGGGAGGAAAAAGGGTAGGAGGAAAAGGGTAGAAGAAGAGAGATAGTCAGCCGCCGTTCCATTTTCAGAGGCTAAAGTCGGAGGATAAGAGAGACAGGGCAAGAGAAGACAGACAGAATAACAGAGAAAGAGTAGAAGGTCGCCTGAAGACAAACCTTGACCCGTGGTGCTTTTCAGAGGTGAGAATACAGAAAAGAGATTGACGCTTAACGACATTAACGTACTGATGTGAGACAGACAGTGATACCAAACGGTAGACCGTGAAGACACACAGTAAAAAAACAAACAAGAAAAAAGCAAACAAAAAGCAACTGTAGTCATGGTTTGAACACACGGACAGACCCGATGTGTAGGCATATATAAAAAACCTCTAGATCTTTGAGTTCTCCTAGTTCAGTCCCCTGAGCGAACCGGTGTGCAGGTTTCATACAGTACCTGACCTCTGTCGAAAAGCTTGTGACATGGCTGAGGTGCGAAGGTGGGAAGTCAAAACAGAAGCAAAAGTAAAAATGCATTCAAATCGCAACAGACAGGAAATGCACAAGTCAGCAAGAGGAACCAAAAAATAAATAAATAAAAAGCTAACAGATATAGCGCCAGAAGCTCCAAACAAACACGGGAGACTGATAGAGGTGGACGGACTGACTGGCTGAATATTTAACGCTCGACTCAGCCAGACAAGGAGAGTTTGTTTTTTTATTTATAAAAAAAAAAAAAGGCAAGCAAAAAGAGTGGCAGGATGTTATTGGTCAGAGGGTTGGAGTGTGGAAAAGCCAGGTGAGGTGCTGACAGTGATGAGGAAAGGCAGGAGAATAGGCATGGACTGGTGGAGGATGAGGGCAGGTACTCACGAATGGTTAAATCCATCACTTGTGACGCCAAGCAGTAGACAGGATGCTCATACATTTCTCTCTTTTTCCCTACAAAAGAGGACCGGGCATGCAAGAGCAGGGGTCAGAGGAAAGACAGACAGAGAGAAAGAGAATGGGAGAGGAATTCTCCATGCATGTGTGATAGAGGCTCTAAGGGATTTTAAGAAGGTCTGAGTGGTGAGGTTTGGTGTTGGAACTTTCAATTGATGCTGGTTTAAAGGAATACTTCAACTTCCACAGAACGCTAATAATAACCGGAGGTTAGCAGGCGGTGTTTCACAAAAAACAATCATGCTAACTTGGCTTTGATTCATAGTTGGTAGAACGTTGCTACGCTTTCGGAATTTGAAGCTCATCCTGCAACCTAAGGGTGTTTTTACACCTTGGCGAATGTGAATCGGAACGAAATTTGATACTTTTGATTCATTCGCTATTTGGTTTGGTTTGTTTTGATAAAAAGAAATAGGAAAAAAGGTGAACAAACCCTCACTAGGTGCATGTAATCAAATCCATCTCCTGAGCATGGAGATCATGGATCAGTCTAGCAGGGGAAAAAAAGCTTCAGCTCAAATGGATTCACTTCCTGCACCCGAGTTGATTCAGAGTCGAATCGATTTTCTCACTGCAATTAAACCACGCTAGAGTTTGTTTGGATCGGAACCGAGACCATCCCGCTGAAACACTCTTGGACCAGTTGTTTTGAGTTCTAATCACATCATCAAGTTTGCTGATGACACTACAAAGTTGTGGGCCTCATCAGCAACAATGATGATCCAGCGTACAGGGAGGAGGTGAACCAGGTGTAGAGACAACAATCTATCTCTTAATGTTGATAAGACTAAAGAGATAATTGCCGACTTCAGGAGAACCCAAGCGGACCACTCACCGCTGCACATCAATGGAACAACCGTGGAGAGTGTCAAAAGCTCCAAGTTTCTTGGTGTGCACATGACTGAGGACCTCTCCTGGACTTAAAACACCACCTGCCTAGTCAAGAAGGCCCAGCAGCATGTCCACTTCCTGTGGTGGCTGAAAAAAGCCAAACTCCACACTCCAAACCCCTCCCATCCTCACCTCCTTCTACAGAGGGATGATTGAAAGCGTCCTGACCAGCTGTCTCATTGTGTGGTACGGGAACTACACAGCCTTCGACCGTAAGACTCTACAGAGGATTTTGAGGACAGCTGAAAAGATCATCAGGGTCTCTCTACCCACCATCGACACCTCCTTCAACAACCACTGCATCCGCAAAAGCCACCTGTATCGCAGATGACCCCTGTCACGCTTTTCATGGACTATTCACCCTCCTGGCATCTGGCAGAATGTACAGGAGCATCCATGCCACCACAGGCAGACTCCGCAACAGTTTCTTCCCTGAGGCAGTCAGATTACTCAAAACCCTGCTGCCTCCCAATGCTCACCTGGGCTAACCGCACTAATCCTAGCCACCAGTGCACATGCCCTAACCCAGTAAGACTCAGTACTACTGCACACTGCACTTTACATAGCTGCATCCATCACTCTATACTATGGAACTGCTACATTTCATAATAGCTTATAGTTTACAGTCCATGTTTACAGTTTACAGTCCATGTTCACAGTTTACAGTTTACAGTCCATGTTTACGGTTTACAGTCCATGTTCACAGTTTACAGTTTACAGTCCATGTTCACAGTTTACAGTTTACAGTCCATGTTTACAGTTTACAGTCCATGTTTACGGTTTAAGTCCATGTTCACAGTTTACAGTTTACAGTCCATGTTTAGGGTTTACAGTCCATGTTCACAGTTTACAGTCCATGTTTACAGTTTACAGTCCATGTTCACAGTTTACAGTCCATGTTCACAGTTTACAGTTTACAGTCCATGTTTAGGGTTTACAGTCCATGTTCACAGTTTACAGTCCATGTTTACAGTTTACAGTCCATGTTCACAGTTTACAGTTTACAGTCCATGTTTACAGTTTACAGTCCATGTTCACAGTTTACAGTTTATGTTTAGGGTTTACAGTCCATGTTCACAGTTTACAGTCCATGTTCACAGTTTACAGTCCATGTTTAGGGCTTACAGTCCATGTTCACAGTTTACAGTTTACAGTCCATGTTTACAGTTTACAGTTTACAGTCCATGTTTACAGTTTACAGTCCATGTTTAGGGTTTACAGTCCATGTTCACAGTTTACAGTTTACAGTCCATGTTTAGGGTTTACAGTCCATGTTCACAGTTTACAGTCCATGTTTACAGTTTACAGTCCATGTTCACAGTTTACAGTTTACAGTCCATGTTCACAGTTTACAGTCCATGTTCACAGTTTACAGTCCATGTTTACAGTTTACAGTCCATGTTCACAGTTTACAGTTTACAGTCCATGTTTACAGTTTACAGTTTACAGTCCATGTTTACAGTTTACAGTCCATGTTTAGGGTTTACAGTCCATGTTCACAGTTTACAGTTTACAGTCCATGTTTAGGGTTTACAGTCCATGTTCACAGTTTACAGTCCATGTTTACAGTTTACAGTTTATGTTTACAGTTTACAGTCCATGTTCACAGTTTACAGTCCATGTTTACAGTTTACAGTCCATGTTCACAGTTTAGTTTATAGTCCATGTTCACAGTTTACAGTTTACAGTCCATGTTTACAGTTTACAGTCCATGTTTACAGTCCATGTTCCGTTTATCTATTGTCCTGTGTATTTATTGTTTTGCACTCGTCTCACACTGTTGTGCATTTGCACTTTATGTAGTCTTGCGTATTGTTCCGTGTTGCACCGGAATGAGCGTCATTTCGTTCCAATGTATACAAGCTATATAGAGGAATGACAGTAAAAACCCACTCGACTTGACCTGACCTAAAGCCTGCAAGTCCTGCTTTAGAGTTGATAGAAAGTATGAAAAACCGTGAAACTATGGAAAACAGCTTTGTCCAACTAAATATGTTGAAGATATTTGCACAATATTTTCACCAATACAGAGCCAGTGGTTTAGCCAATTAGTTGACAAGAAGCACTTATACTGTACACTGTTGTATTGAGATTTTTGTAACACAAGAGTCTGGAACCAGCAGAAAAGCCAGAGGGAAACCCAGGCAAAGGAAAAGTACAAAGTGAGAGAGAGAGAGAGAGAGAGATAGAGAGAGAGAGAGAGAGAGGGAGGAACTGTGGAAACGGAGGGATATAAAAACCCGGGTTAAGGAGGAGTAAGAAGCAGGGTTCATAACCAGGTGTTAGCTGGAGGAGGAAAACAACAACAACAACAACAACAGGTTTTTTGTTTTTGTTTTTTTGTTTTGTTTTTTACATCTTTTCGACACCTGGTAGAGGAAAGAGGTGAGAGGCTGACAGAAGGCAGCGGGGAGGATTTCAGAGAGGGGGGATTGAATGCATTTTTACTTACAGTACAACTTGGATATAATTTAAGCATCACCGTAGAGAACACAACAGGTGCAGACTGGGAGAGAATCACTTAGCACGGTTTATAAAACAAGCCATAGAGCAAGCCTCATAAGTATTATACAATTAAAAAATACTGTCTTTTTAACAAGATTCTTGAAATCTTTCCACTGAATCCATTCTCCAAGACTCGTTCACCTCAGCATCGGCACTCGGACGGCAAAATCGGGTTACTTCCAGCACCAAAATGTTTTGTCTACGACTGGGTCGACTCAAGTTTAAATAAGACTCGAACGGTGCAGGAATGGGGAAGTGGATCAAAATTATTGTTAATCTCAATTACCTCAAAAAGCAATAAAAACACTCAGTAAAAATTCAGTTTCAGCAATATTCACAGTAACACGTCTATTAAAGGGATATCACACCACGTCTGCTACTTGCACCTGTCACTAATGTGTATTTCTTTTACCTTCTACTTTGGCGTACTCAGATAAACGCTGGTAGTTTATCAGTGCCGCCTGTTCCAGACATTTCCTGATCACGGCCTTCACCTCCTCCTGGGGAACCGGAGTTACGATGTCCTTCATCAACACCTGGCAACCCACACGGACACATACAGGCAAATATACAGTTCTGTCTGCACAATTACTTTGCGATTTATGCTAACGAGATTCCGGCAACAATTTCAGCGGCACAAACAGAACGTGCAGTTTTACAGTAAATATGATGACGAGTGGAAACTGATGATCTTTAACACCAGAACATATTTAGCGGTGAATTATTTCTGTTGCTGAAGATGACGCACCCTTTCCAGCAGAGAGAGAGTTGCCTTCAGTGCCCCCTCTGGCCGTCCAAACGGAAAACAGTACCTTTAGAATGCGCGAGAGAAAAGAAATACAAGATTTAAAGTAAATAAATAAACAAACAAACAAACAAACAAACATATAAATACTACTACTACTAATAACTTCATATTTAGTAATAATGATTAATAATAATAATAATAATAATAATAAACTAATAGGTTTGTATACAATTATTGAATAAAGACATTTTATTCACATTCCATTTTTAATGAATAAATTATAATAAAAATAAAATTAGAATTTACAACCTAGAAATGTATAAATCCAATCACAAATTTAATTTATAAATGAAATACAAGCAAAAATATTTGGTTTATTTCTAGGAGATATAATATATAGATACAACTAATATGAATACTCTAACTGTATCTTTTATAAATAATTTAAAAAAAAAAAAAAGACCTATCATTAATTAAGCATTTAAATCATTTATTTGCTGATGGATTTATTCCTAGCCGTGTACCTGAAATGTGTGATCTGGTTTTCGAGCAACACTCGTAGTCGTTCTTTTATCTCCTCGAAGCGTTCGCGTTCCTCCACTGTGACAGTGCCGATTCCATCAGGCCTGAGGCGACACATACGCACACACACACACACACACACACACACACACACACACACACACACACACACACACGAGTTAGCACTGCCACTCTGCTGGCTGAGGTTACAAAGGTCACAGACATTTACACGGGGTGGTATGTAGGGTCACATGAAACCAGCAAACAAACACACACACACACACACACACACACTTATGATGACACTATTATAAAGAACTTCCATTTCAGCTATTGTGTGTGTGTGTGTGTGTGTGTGTGTGTGTGTGTGTATGTGTGTGTGTGTGTGTATATGTGTATGTGTGTGTGTATATGTGAGTGTATGTGTGTGTATGTGTGTGTTTGTGTATTTGTGTGTGTACGTGTATATATGTTTGTGTGTGTACATGTGTGTATGTGTGTATGTGTATGTGTGTGTGTGCGTCTGTATGCGTGTGTGTGTATGCGTGTGTGTGTATGCGCGTGTATGTGTGTATGTGTGTGTATATGTGTGTGTGTGTGTATATGTGTGAGTGTATGTGTGTGTTTGTGTATGTGTGTGTGTGTATTTGTGTGTGTGTATGTGTATGTGTATGTATGTATGTGTATGTGTATGTGTGTGTGTGTGTCTGTATGTGTGTGTGTGTGTGTGTGTGTGTGTGTGTGTGTATGTGTGTATGTGTGTGTATGTGTGTATGCGTGTGTATATGTGTGTGTGTGTGTATATGTGTGAGTGTATGTGTGTGTTTGTGTATGTGTGTGTGTGTATTTGTGTGTGTGTACGTGTATATATGTTTGTGTGTGTATGTGTGTGTATGTGTGTGTGTGTGTGTGTATATGTGTATGTGTGTGTGTTTGTGTGTGTGTGTCTGTGTGTGTGTGTATGTGTGTGTGTGTGTGTGTATGTGTGTATGTGTATGTATGTATGTGTATGTGTATGTGTGTGTGTGTGTCTGTATGTGTGTGTGTGTGTGTGTGTGTGTGTGTATGTGTGTATGTGTATGTATGTATGTGTATGTGTATGTGTTTTAGGTCTGGTTTTACTTGAATGGCTGAGGAAATGCTAGAAAAGTTTAGAATTACATTCCAACCTCCGTCCCGACGACAAGGTGCAGAACTTCAGCTTTTCGCTGTGAGTTGGTGTTAATTTAACAACGCTGTGGTATAAAAGCCAATAAAAAAGGAGCTCAGATGCGAACGACTACGCAAAACCAGATTTAGTGGCTCAGTGCACTAAATCTGCGCAAAATGGAGCCCTAAACAGCGAAGCAACCTTTTTTTTTTTTTTTTTTTATTTGTGCATGAGTTTTGGATCTCTTCATGTTTACACCGTGTCAGCGTGATGATGACGCAGATGATCTCAGTGCATCTATCATGGCTGAGACATGCAGGCTATACCTCTGTCTGTTTCACACACCTATCCACATGCTGTTGGGAAATCGAGGTGTTTTGAAGATGAAGAGTAACCCTTCCATCCAAAAAAACAAAATACACGTCCGCCTAACACACACACACACACACACACACACACACACGCAGTGGTGAACCCCTTGTCTGGTGTGACACCCGTGACCCCCCCTCCTTTACCACTCTTTCTTAAGGAGTGATGAGGAGTGTGTCACATCTCCTGCTCTTCATAGCCATGTCACGACGGCCCACGCCTCCTCCATCACACACACACACACACACACACTCTGCTTACATCCCGGTGCTGTCACAAACCATAAAGAGCCAGCCGTTACACGCTTTGTGTGGAAGGGTGTGTTACAATATGTGCAGGTGACCTACTCCAGCTCTAGGACTACGTAATGTGTGTGTGTGTGTGTGTGTGTGTGTGTGTGTTTGTGTAACAATGAAAAACGCAACTAAAAACAAACCAAATTTCATTTAAAAAAAAAAAAAAAAAAACACGAACAAATTAACGATCCGTTTCACACTAATGAACCTTTCTCCTCCCTCTGCTCGTGAACAGGCTGCGCTACCGTTATCATAACCCTACATGCCGTCATGCATATTCAAAAACGAAATGCAAATGAGCCCCCGTGTGACAGTTATTAAAAATGGTAATCCAGATATGTTAATGAGGTCGTAGTGTCATATCCTGCAACATCGGAGATACACACTGTTGCCATCTGCAGTGCACCAGGGGTGTGTGGATGTGTATTTATTTATTTATTTATTTATTTATTTATCTATTGGCCCCGAAGGTTAAAGGTCAGGACTGTCGCGAACTTAAACGCGATATGAGAGTTAAAGAGGAAAAAGTGGACGAGGGAGACGGACAGCAGAGGGCACAGACGGAGGACAGGACACTCTAACACCACCGTGCCTCGAGGTCAGGACTGACAGGATGACACGTTGTCTTTCTTTCTTTCTCTCGCTCTGACTCGGAGCTACATGTGTCGTCTTGTCTGAGCTGATCATAACGGGACACGCAGACAGCCCACTTCAACTCCATCAATGTCCGTCACACACTTCATCATCCGCAAGACCGACAGTCCTAACCTTTCTCCGTTCCGTTTATGACAAATTAAAGGGGAAAAACAACAGTGTAAAGTGCGTTAGGAAGGTCTTCGGTACACGTGGAACTGAACTGAACTTCTTTAGTCCGAAAGATATTCCATCAGTTGGAGATTTGGTGTCGTTGGTGTTTTCGCAAATGTGAGTTCAATCATAGATGGTCACGCTGATGAAGTGTCGGTCTTGGGGCTTGGACAAAGGGGTTAAATAGGGGTCATTAAGGGAGCACTAATATCAGAGTTTGTTATATTAAGTCTCACCTTCTGAGCCCTGCCGTCACCTGGGACTTAGAGTCCCGCTTTCTCATCAGCTCCACCAGTCTGTGCTCTTTTTTAGACGGGGCGGGAGGAGCCGGGGACAGGGCACTGAGCAGATCAGCCTCACACACCGGCCATTTAATCAGCTCACACACTCTCAGACTTTATTCCACACACACACATACACACACACGCACACAAGCATTCAGGAGGGGTGTAACAGCATGAGGTCAGGTGGGAAATAAAAGAGAAAAGACGTGAGCAATGCAAACTGAAAGGAAAAAAAACAAACAAAGTGAATGAAATAGAACATAATCATACGAGATGGAAACAGACTATGGGATGATTATTTATGTTCATTGACGCGTCAACGCCGAAAACAGAGTAAACACAAATCGCTTGTTCCAGCTACTCCTTCTTCAGATCTAAGCTTGCGTTTAATCAGCACTGGTGGTGAAGTGGGTAGAGCAGCAGGGATGTGCGCTTCTGAACGTGACGTTCACAGTTTGAGGCTTGTTGGGGTGCCATGTTTTCTTTATGTATAGGTGAAAGTAAAAGATAATCCCCCCAAAATAGCACAGACATCTACAGGCACTAGTGGCACTCTGGGTAAGAGCGTAGAGCTGAAGGTGCTGGAACCCAGTGGGGCACTAAATCTGGCAAAGTGAGAGAAGGAGAGTGAAAGCCAGTATGTCCCAGCCGGGGCTCCTGGAGAGGTGGAAGGAGGGGTTAGGCTGCTCTGGGCTATTTCTTCTCTTTATATATACAAATATAAATTAGCATAACCACTAAATTCCCCCACATGTAGGCCTTGCACTGTCTGATTGGACTTGAACCCAGAGTCACAGCACCACCCATACACACACGCTAGCCTATTGATCTACTGGTGCTGACAAATACAAGGCTCTTTTTTTTTTTTTTTTTTGCACATTTATCTTTTTTCTGCTCTCTGCCTACTTTGGTGGCTCAGTGGACAGGCAAGGTGAGGCAAGCTGAGGCAAGCTATGAGTGTGTATGATTCTCACGTAACAAGGTACTTACAAGCAACGCCCCATTTCATTTTAGTCCAGATTGGCATAACTTCTGCTAATCTTCATGCAGGCTCTAGGCCTTAGACTTGAACCCTGACTTTCAGCACCACACACACACTATAACTGATTGCTTGCTTGCTTGCTTCTTTCTTCTTCACTCAAAACCAAAGGTAGTCAACAACGTGACCACGTTAAGACTCGAACCAAGAACCTCAGGGTTAAGAGGCGAGTACATTCCCACAGAACCAAGATCCCACAGAAAGGGTTTTTTTTTTTAAAAGGAGTTTATCCTGAATGTGGACCATGCTCGACACTCATTTGACCTGATGTGTGACTGCTCAGCGTCTGCTCTGGTGTCTTCCTCCACCTGAGGCACATTTCCCTTTTGAAATGTATCACGTTTGCAACTTTCAGAAAGCAAAGGAGCCGCGTCAGTGCATTTCTCAAGCTTGAAAATCAACTACAAGACCACGGGCCGAAACATTACTAATGTGAGTTGGTGAGAAGGGGGTGGGGCTTCCAGGGGGTTTCAGTTCATATCGGAGAGCTCAAAACGTCTGTGTAAGTGTCAATCATTCCAGATGCATAGGTCGATTCACACTGTATTATGGAGAGAAAAAAAGAAGACTTTTCCTTTGGTGTATTTTCAAGTGATTGTCGGCAGGTCTGCATCTTTTCATTTGACGCACACTTTTATTCGGTGTATTCTTCAAATATAGCCGAAACAAACTAGGTTCATGTGAGTGACTGGTGATGAGAAAGGCTAAGAAATAGAGAAAGAGTTTTGCGTGAGAAATGGGACGATCACAGAGAAGACCGAGAGATGAATGCGTGATAACTTACCTGTTGCCGTGTACGTGTGAAGCACAAAACGCGAAGCTGTAGTGAAGCAGCGTAGGGTCGATCATCGCTCCGTTCTCAGCTCTCTCTAACAGGTCACTCAGGTAGCACAGGTGTCTGTGACAACCCCGTACACCGTTTCTGGCACAGTACTCGTCCAGGACAAACACCTGACCAGGACTAAACCAACCCTGCAGGGGAGGATAGAGTGGAGAAGACAGACATCTGAGTCATTTTCTGACACGAGGTATAAATACAAGGAATTCTCAAATGGTGTCAATTGAACAGGATACTAGAGTTTTAAAAAACTGCTCCTGAAACGTTACAACAAATTCAGTCTAAACAGCACTAAAAGAAAGCGAAATGAACTGAAACGAATCAGGTAGAAATGAATCGTGTCGCGTTTGAATCCAGCTGAATCGTGTGCGAGTACCAGGCAGGAGTAGGAGTCGTTTAGTCTGTGGTCCAACGTGAGGCGCTGCACCATCTCGAACAGCGAGGAGTGATCGAAGTTACAGGGGTTCGCCGAGATGAACTCGTCCATCCCGTGTTTCTGCGCACGGTCTGCGTCTGTGTGTGTGTGTGTGTGTGTGTGTGTGTGTGTGTGTGTAGGGAGAAGGATAAGCTTTAGACAACACACATTTCAGAAAGGACTTTGCCGTCAACATGCATTCAACACATGTAAAATGAGTAAAGTTAATAAATAAAATCATTCTTAAACATGCTTTAGGATTTAGTCTTTAAGAGAGTAAATCGTTTAATTGAAATTTTTTAATGAAAAATATTATTAACAACTTTTAATAATTGAATATACTAAAAGCCATGTTCAAGAGATTATATCAGCAAAATGCTCTCATTTAAATGAACAATTTTCTATAATAATAATTCTGAATAATTTAATAATAATTAATAACATAATCAACTCTAAGATTTCAATAAACATATTCAAATAACTCTTAATAAATTAATAGAATACAATCAGCCTATAAGAGAAAATCATTCGAAGGAATCTCCTTTAAAGGAAGAATTTAATGATTCATCTAAATGATTCGTAATCATTTCTAATCCTTTAATCAGTCTTTAAGAGACTGAGTCTTGTTTATATGATTCGCTTAATAATTCTTAAGAACTGTGTTATCATAAAATCAGTCTTTAAGATGCTAAACCAGTAAAAATGTCCCATTTAAAATAAACAATTTTCCGAATAAATCGTAATCGTTTTTATTTCTATATCATTTGTTACTGTCATTCATTCAGAAATACAAAATTTCTGATTGTTCCTACTTTAACTCCGTTACCTGCTTAGTTAGTTAGCTAGTTAGTTCGTATAAGATACACTTTACTTATGCTCTCCATGACAAATACAATTGACATATAAACTACATAAATATATTTTATAAAAGCTTAGTCTAAAAGGTGTCACAGATCATCAATACTGCTTGAGGTGTATGACGCTTTCCAGCCTGACTTGACTGTCTTGCCATGGTGACGATATGACAGCGGCACACTGACATTGTACATCTCACGACCTTGCACTACGTCAACCCCAAAAGTGTCATAACACAACCTTAATTTTTGTTCATTAAAATGTATATCACATGACTCAGGTGTTATGAAAATGAAATAATAATAATAATAATAACAGAAGTTTTCTTTAAGCTAGCTGAGACACGTTAGAATATACCTTTATATTGTGTGCTACCAAATCTCATTTAAAACTGCTTTTATACTTCTACTATTTAAAAACTCGTATTTTATTAACTGCGGTGATGTATTCATACAGCAGATTTGATATACGGTGCCCTCCACTAATATTGGCACCCTTGGTAAATACGAGCAAAGACGGCTGTGAAAAATTGTGTTTATTGTTGAACCTTTTGATCTTTCGTTCACAGAAATACTTTACAGTTGTTTAATATCCATGAGAGCAGAGAGCAAATTTTTGTGATTTTTTTTTTTTTTCAAAAGGTTAATCAATAAAGACAATTTTTCCACAGACTTCTTTGCTCGTATTTACCAAGGGTGCCAATATTAGTGGAGGGCACTGTATTTCCAGAGATTTTCCAGTGCCCCTGATAATCCTGATCGTCTACAGAGCCGTCGTTAGTCAACTAATTTCTCATTCTGGCTGCTCCAAATAATCCTCAGCCCACCAAAAATGCCTTTTACTGAGCGCTCCTCATATACACTGTGTCGTCCCCCCCCCCCCCGTTGGTCTAATTAAAGCAACCCTGTGCCACTAACCTGCGATCAGGGAGAGGACCAGCCCAATACCCCCTCTTACCACACACACACACACACACACACCCTTATCCCCCTGCCCATGCAGCTATTGTCCATTAAGGGGACTAAATAAATCCAACAACACATTTTCACTTCGCTTAGGTATTACATCAGGGCCTGGGCAAATAAGCAGAACCCGGTGGCTTAATCCAGTCTGCTCGGGGGGCTATTCTCATTCTAATGCACCGTTTCAGACGGAGCTTAAAGCCCATACTGCAGGCCAGTGTCCATTCACGGCCAGCGGCCTACCGAGTGTCCGCGCTTTGCATCTGAATGCAGGAACAAGGCTTAACCCTCACCTATGCTTTAGGGTTACATGCCTGCGACGTACCGTTTATTTCTTGAGTGCACGACATAAACTTCGCCTTTAGTGGATTGTGCATTTCAGATGGGTGTCTCGTCTACAATCTTCATCATTATGTTACGAGTTTACACGCCAAGCTGTAATGACATTTGGAGGGTTTGAAGGTTTTTTTTTTTTTTTTTTTTTTTTTTTTACGAAAAGGACAAATCAGGATTTCAGTTTATAAGCCACTATATTCTCACACCAAAGACCGACACTACTTTAATACTGCTGTATTATATACCACGTAATACTGCTGTGTTTGTGCAATTAAAATCTTTTTTCTATCTTTACTGTACCAGAGGATGGAAAGAACCTCTAATCCACATGCATTTTGAGTCCCAGATTTAGGAAGTGTGATTCTCAGTGTTGGAAAAAAACCTCACAACAAGTTTTAAGGTATTGTAAATACTATACATACTGTACACTACTACTGTACTATATATATATATATATATATATATATATATATATATATATATATATATATATATATATATAAACTTAAACATAAATTTTAAGAAAGCCTGAAATGAATTTATTCTAATTCAAGCAAGTTTAGAAAATGTTTTGTAACTAGTAGAATTACTGATCATGTTGTTGTTGTTGTTGTTGGTGGTGGTGTTTTTTTTTGTTGTTGTTGTTTCTTTTTATTTTATTTTTTGAGCAAATAAATTCATTCTGTTCATACAAATACATGATAGATGAAACTAATACTGTGTTTTGAAATCAGCAATTAAAGTAATTTATGGCATTTGGAAGCTGACATAAAGTATTTAAATATGAATTTTAAATACTTCAATTATCTACACAAACGTATTTAATACGTTTACGCTTTGGCCAATGTTTTTTTCCTTTTGTTTCGAACCTGCCAGACGTAAGCATTTACGAAACATATCGTTCGAAATGTCAGGTTACGGTTGTGGAGATTTTAAAACAGCCCTAAATACAAACCTGTAAAATTCCAATCTCAAAAATGATGTGGAAGGTGGAAGCGAATTTATTATTTATTATTGAAAAAAAAATTTTCTTTAATTGGACAGGTTGTACGTAACACAATATCGGTTATAGATATTAAATGCATTAATAAGCGTAAAGCCACCTTATGGACCTTTTTTTAGAAAACTATTTGTTGTGCATCTTAATGCTTCAACCTGAAAACCTGACAAGGTTTATCTTGAAACGTTTCTAATATTCGAATACAACCACATCCAGGCTGAAACAAAGGCGTCTGCGTGAACCCGTAAGTCAAAAAGGTGACACTGTGTCTCTCTAACGTGTCTGAAGATGAGCTTGTCACGTCGGTTTGACGTTAGCGGAGGGTAGGCACGGCTCTGGACAGTAACACACCATGACACTAGTCAGCTTCGGACAAGCAGGACAGAGCTGAACTGACAATGATTGATGGGATGCTCTTCATTTATAGATCCGCTCTGTAGAAGAGTCCACACTACAACATTTGGGGCTATTTAGTGCTTCTCCATTTGGAAGCGCCGACTCCCTCATACACACACACACACACACACACACACACTAAAGATGGCAGAGTCTGAGATTAGGCCCACAGGCACGGAGTGACAGCGCTGGAGCGTCTTCGTGAGTGAAGAGGTAAAAAGAGAGGAAGAGAAAAAGAGTGACAGCACAGGGTCATGTTTAATCACAGCGTTTCTAAATTAATCCCCTCCTTCAATATGGCCGCCCTCATCAGCCTACAGAAACACAGGCAAGTTCTGTCAGCACTGATTTCTGCTATTTCTGTCTCTATAAAACAGTCATGATTGACGGTGACACTTCAGACCAATCGCTGTTTGTTTTTTGCATTCGAGTCGCAACGGATAGTTTTTAATGTTTACTTATTTTCTATTAGTTATAGAGTTTCATTTCCGTTTTTTGTTTTTATCCTAGCATTATTTTGGATCTGATTCTACAATAATTACACAATAATTTTGTTTAACATTATAACAGCATGGTTTAATTCTCGATTCTGATTGGCCTAATCACACGGCTCAGGCAGTAGTTGGTTTATATTAACGCATCTCGTTCTAATGCGTTATTGTTTCTATAGTAACAGCCCACATGCAGAGACATGTACTGCAGATGCATAATCTAACATTAATAATAAAGAGATAAAAAAAAAAGTTGATCAAAAACATCTAAATGTATAGTCGTTGATGTGGTGAGGTTTTGTGTGTAAGAAGATGCTTATTTAACATTTACGGAAGGAGTCTCCAGTGTCAGTGGATTATATTTTTATACAACATTACTATTATTTCGCATTTATTCCTTATATAAACCATTGTGTCCTTTAGCATTCTAGCTCGGTTCTTACTTAAAGCAGATCTCTCAATGATGTAGGTACTACGCTACGGCGAACGCTAAACCTTTCCTCGTTTATGTGCGGGAGATTCAGGAAAGTAAGTCACGTCGTAAACCGTGCAAGGAAAGAAACTTTCTTTTGACTTTCTTTTTGCTCTTCTTATTATTTGAATCATGGTGTTTACTTATTTTTAAACCATGTCAAACAGAAATTCTTTCTGTATACACTTTATGCTGATTTAGTCAAGATTAGAATGGTGAATCTTGAATGTTGTCCTTTCTGGACTTAAGTTGCGGCTACTTATTCTCCAAAATTACTACCAAAAAGGAGTTCGAATTCACCAATATTCTAAAACAAACACCAAAACAGATCAAACAAACAAATACGTAATTTTCCCTAACCCTAGCCCTAACTCATTTAGTTGTAGTTGTAATGTCATTTCTGTACTATTATTGTATTTTTTCTTAATATTACTTTAGTTTATGAAAATTATTTTTATATATATATATATATATATATATATATATATATATATATATATATATATATATATATATATATATAGACAGTAAAATCAAAACCATCAAAAAAAATCAAAGTATAAATAAATTTGATTAAGGTTATAAATGATGTTAATAAATGAAAGGGTCAGTCTGTTTTTCATGTCTTTTAGGAAGGGCACATGAGGTTCTTTAGTATTTATGTGATATGATATCTGCTACTGACTAACAATCATCATATTAAAAGGTACATATTTGGCAGCTCTTGTTTGTGTAAAAAAAATGGAAAAAGAAAGTGAGTTATTTATAAAGGGTAAAAAACGAAAAAGTCTACAGGCGAATGTTCAGACGCATGTAGAAAAGCGTAATGTTAATTTGAAGATTTCTGCCTTTCTTTTTAAGTCACATCGGTAGCTGAGAAGGGAAAGACATTGTGAAACAGCAAGTAGTTATTTGGTAACATTCCACTGATAGTTTCCAGAAATAATCAGGTTGTAAACACACTGTTTAATTCATGGGGCGTCACTTTTAACACGGTAATTACCAGCTGCCGAGAGGTGCTGAGCGTGCTGGCGCTTCAGCCAAACCAGTAGTTTCAATGAATTCATTTAGAGCAATAAATCCACAACTGCGACGGTTGGAGAAAAATCACCTTAATTAAGTCATCAACATTTCCATCAACGCCGCTTCGTCTCCGTTTGGATTTTATTTTTTTTTAAATATCTGTTTGTTGAGCGGAGTATTGGATCAGAATAAACTGACTTTCATCTCCATTAATTTTGTAGGTATATTTGTGTGTGTGTGTATAGAGAGAGAGACAGAGAGAGAGAGAGGGAGAGAGGAAGGAAAGTATGCAGAGCAAAAGCACATCTGTAACTACAGTAAACATCCATGCATACTAATCCTACATTTTATATTTCAAACCTAACAAAATATCAAAAGAGCATTCCTAATCACTGCCAGGATGGAATAGAGAGACAGTCGAAGAGGAGGAGGAAGAGAGAAGGAAGAAGAGGAGAAGCATCCAGCTACAAGAGAGTGAAGAGGGACAGGACACATTTAAAGACATGAACACTAGAAGGAAGGAAGGAAGGAAAGAAGGAAGGAGGGCAGAAAGGAAGGCAGGCTAGCAGGAAGGAAGGAAGGAAGGAAGAAAGAAAGGGCAGAAGAAAAAAGAAAAGAAAGAAAGAAAGATAATACAGTGGACTTAATTAGCAGGTATTATGTGGTTGTAATAGTGAAGGTAGGCACAGATATCTCTCTCTATGTGCACTATGAGAGTGAACTATGATGAGAGTGAACTATGATGAGAGTGAACTATGATGAGAGTGAACTATGAGAGAGTGCACTATGAGAGAGTGAACTATGAGAGAGTGCACTATGAGAGAGTGAACCATGAGAGAGTGAACCATGAGAGAGTGAACTATGAGAGAGTGAACTATGATGAGAGTGAACTATGAGAGAGTGCACTATGAGAGAGTGAACTATGATGAGAGTGAACTATTAGAGAGTGAACTATGAGAGAGTGAACCATGAGAGAGTGAACCATGAGAGAGTGAACTATGATGAGAGTGGACTATGAGAGAGTGAATTATGATGAGAGTGAATTATGATGAGAGTGAATTATGATGAGAGTGAATTGTGATGAGAGTGGACTATGAGAGAGTGCACTATGAAAGAGTGAACTATGATGAGAGTGAATTGTGATGAGAGTGGACTATGAGAGAGTGCACTATGAGAGAGTGCACTATGAGAGAGTGGACTGTGGTCACACTCCACCACACCACATAACACACATTTAATTTCTCTCATAGTGAATAAACAAGCAAACTTTGATTTAACATCCCTATATGAACAGTCTAACTGTGTGTGTGTCTGTCTGTCTGTCTCTGTGTGTGTGTGTGTGTGTGTGTGTGTGTGCGTGTAAAACACTCACAGAACTGTGAAATTGGAGCGTCGAGCTGCGGTGCTGTTCCTTTTTTAGCGTTGAGTTTTTGGACCTGTGTTGGAGGGATGGGTTTGTGTGACTGGCCCGTGGCTCTGTACATGGCTTGAACCCACAGGATCCGGTCCTGCTCATCATCGCTGGCAAAAATCACAGTGTCGCCTTCCTTCACAGCGTTAAAGAAAGTCCTGCCTCCATCCAACCCTGCACCAACAAACACATGCTTCACAAAATAATAATACAATTCTTTATATATATATATATATATATATATATATATATATATATATATACATATACAGTGCCCTCCACTAATATTGGCACCCTTGGTAAATATGAGAAAAGAAAGCTGTGAAAATTTGTCTTTATTGTTTAACCTTTTGATTTTTTGTTAAAAGAAAATCACAAAAGACTCTGCTCTCATGAATATCAAACAATTACAAACAAAACACAGGTTTATTAAAAAAAATCTCTTTGTTAAATATAGGTGTGCAACAATTACTGGCACCCTTTCAGTCAATACTTTGTGCTAGCTCCCTTTGCCAAGATAACAGCTCTGAGTCTTCTCCTATAATACCTGATGAGGTTGGAGAATACATGGGAGATTATGAGAATGAGAATGATAATGAGAATTTTCTTTAAAAATAGTACAAATCAAATAAAAGTAAAATAGAATACATATGGAAATTAAATGCTATATATAAAATATAAAATATAATTTTTATGCTTTTTAAAATATAAAATATATATATAATACTTTCAGAAATGCCACCATCAATTAAATAAAATATTTACCTTTTTTTTTAGCAATTATTTGAGATATCTCCCCGAGTTTTTTTTTTTTAAATATAAATTTTTAATCACATTCAGATATAAAGCTGTTGCTCTCGTGCTCTCATAGAATCCACAAAGGGTGAAACAAGTAAATCGAGTTTTTCACATCAAGAGCACAGATACACACTGATGTGGGGAACTGTGTCTACATTAATGTAGTGTTAAATGTTAGCATTAAATAGTAAATAGTAAAAAAAAATTCTATAACTTGCACACATGCACTGAAAAAAGCAATTTCCACACTGGAAAAGAGTGATCTCGTATAGTAGCTTTATTTATTTTTAGATTGTGGATTGGGAAAACGTGCAGTGTATAAAACTGAGAAGCGCTGAGATGGATTGGGTGGAGTTACCTGGCTGAGGGTCGGTGTAGTCCACAGTGTATCCATCCAGTTGGAGAAGCTCCACAGGTTCTGCCTTCTTCTCTCTGTAGCTGCACATGGCGAAGTTGTACTGACTCACCTGAAGACGATGACATTAAGAGGTCAACGTTTGTTTTTTTTTTGTTTTTTAAAAATGCACAGATTTAGATCGGTAATGAGCAAGTGCTGAGGAAAAACTCCCTAAGAGGAGTTTCGAGGAACCAGACTCAAAAGGCAACCCGTGCTCTTCTGGGTGAGATTATAAATCATTACAGTATCCACGTGCAGAAGATTAAAGACAAACAGTACTAACAATGATGAAAGACCACTAAACCGATATGACTCGAAATCATGAAGCGAAAAAAACGATACAAATGCACGAAGGTTTTTAACAACAATCTGTATTAACAAACTGATGCTCACAATAACACATTTGAAACAACTACACGGACACGACAGTAAGAAGAACACACTGTAACGTGCGGCAATGCATAAACGGAGCGTGTTTGATTGTTTGAGTCAATCCGGTAATCATCGTCCAAGTCCATCGTGGGGGTCAGTAAACGATAAACAAAAATAATCCATTAACAGCAAGGAAAACACTAATCCAGGAAGTCACATGACTCACAAGCAACCGCATGAAACAAAGCTCAGAAATGCACATGCTTTTGTACAATGAACGAGACTTCACTACGAGACAAACAAAAACGAGTGTCTTTAAAGACAAACTAATCAAGGGCTGGACTCAGAACAGACGCACACATTAGGTAAGAGACCAAACTGAGGGAACAAGTACGTGACATAAAATATATACTGTACACAATCTGATTAACCAGTCCAGGATGACGTTAGAACCAATGAACAGCCAATGAACTAGAACTGGAGGAGAAAATCAAACCAAAATAATAACAAACGTACACGCTGAACTAGGAAACAAACAAGAGCGAACAATGCTTGCCATGCTGGGAAATGCAGTGAGTGCTGAGAAGGGGAATGTGTAAAATCGACGGTCACATACAAGCTGTCGAATTCAAAAACAAGGACTACACAAAAACACCTAAATACCTAGAACAAAGTCTACTTGTGAGCCAAAACTGGCCCATTAATGGATGCTGATCGAGGTCTCAGATCTCCTTAGGTAATAGCGCTGTAATACAATGCCGCGATCTGTATGTGTATTTGTTCAGCGCTCAAAATATTTGTATCTGTTCAGATTTTAACCTAAATTGGGCGTGGTTTAAACCATAGGAACGTGAAGAGCATTTACCTGTTCTGGAAGCCAGAAAAGAATGACAATTGAACTGTTCATTAAGCCTTAAAGTCATATCACGCTACCCCAACATCACTCTGCCAAGCAAGCAGCTAGCTTATTCTATTTTATTCTATTTTCTCTGTAGAATTCGTTAACATTGTCTTGATAGCTTGCTTTTTTAGAGTATATAGATTGAGATTGTATAAAACCATCACTTTACCAAAAGTGTTCTGTTGATGCTTACATGACGTAACGATAGTTTAACTATTTGGGAAATTTTGAGCTAGCACTGCAGAACATCTATCTTAATGAGTCTTTATTGATCACATATACATTAGAGCACAGTGAAATTCTTTTCTTCGCATACCCCAGCATGTTAGGAAGTTGGGGTCAGAGCACAGGGTCAGCCATGATACAGCGCCCCCTGGAGCAGAGAGGGTTAAGGGCCTGGCTCAAGGGCCCAACCCCTGACCTTCCAATCAGTAACCCAACTGCCAAGCCACCATTGCCCCATGTAGAATATAATGCCAACATGTTCACACGGTTATCCACATTTGTATTGATTTGTGTTGATATTTAGATCAATATACGTTGCAATGAAGAGGAAAAAAATATATACCAAGCGGGCCCCTTGCATTTTCCGACCTGGGGTCCCCGTAGTCCCTAGAATCGCCTCTCACAGCTCGTCCCTGAATGAAAGTCAAAACCTCCCGCTCACTTGACTTTTTTGCACACGTCAAGTCTCAACCAGATGCCATGTGAACCTTTATGGCAAGCTTTCTAAAAAAAAAATCAAATCAAAAACAAAAACAAAAACAAATGTACGCTTCCTATCTGTATATCTATCAGTTTAGAACACGTTATCTGTTCAATCTGAATAATGTATTTGTATTTGGTTACTAGGTAGGGTTTAAGCGATGTGTGTATGGACACCAGTCGTCTCAGCCACCCTGGGTACGGATGGGAGCTTGGTTTAAATCCTGCCAATCAAACGTGAATGATGGATGAGTGAATGTGAATGTGAGCCAGGCGACCCTCTCCCATCAACCCTTCCTCTGTCATATCAGGGCCGTGCGTATCAATCTGACTCGCCCTGTAAGTGGAGTCTCCCTCTCACCCTGCGCTCAGAGTGACACCATCAATTCAATGTCATGTGTGTGACGGCGGGGCTCGCTTCGCCTCCTGGCTCTCAAACCGTCTCCGCAGCGAGCAGGTGCCTCGGGGACACCGCACACCCCTTTTCCTCTCGCCAAGCCTCCCTCCCCCGTCACACCAGGGTGCTAAAGTTCGAGACTCCCCGTGCTTGGCTGACCTGCTGTCAAACCGACAGTTAAAGGATTTTAAATGACTCTGGCTCCCTGATTAGCCTGGTATGCCTCGGCCTTTTAAATGACCTCGTCATTGTTGTTGTTGCTCTAGAAATTGCATTGTGTGTGGGAGCGAGAGAGAGAGAGAGAGAGAGAGAGAGAGAGAGAAAAGAGTGAGCATAGGCGAGCTGCAATCAATGAGATATTACTGGCTGAGAAGAGATGCCCCTGGTCACTCGCAGACATTAACATATTCACAGGCTCGAGACTGAGTGAGCAAGCAACCACGTTATGAAGAGATGAAGAGACAGAAGAAGAGGGGAGTGTGTGTGTGTCATGGGGGTTAGACAGCCAGCTGTTCTGCAGCATCGCCTCCAGACTGCAGAATAATTAGACTTCACTTTGCATCATAAATATTTGCCTTACGCCTTCGGTTTAGCCAGCGCCACTGGGAGATCAAAGCCGCACAGGAACAGAGGTAAAAAGTGCTGGAAATATATAGAAGGAGGAGGAAAACTAGAAGAAAACTAAGAAGAGGAAGGAAGCAACAAAAGCAAAGGATGAATAAAATGAGAAGAAGAAGGAAAAGAGTCATTTGAAGAAAACAACAAAGTCGAAGAAGTAGAAGAAGAAGTCGACACAGACGGTGAAGATGAAATGGGAGGAGGAGAAGAAGAAGAAGAGGAAGAAGAAACTGAAAGGAGAAAAAGAATCATATGAAGAAAACAACAAACAACAAAGATAAACAACAAGGAAGAAGAAGAAGAAGAAGAAAGTGAAAGAAGAAGAAGAAGATAATGAAGAAGAAGAAATAACAGCAAAGAAGTAGAAGAAGTTGATAATGATGGTGAAGAAGAAGAAGAAGAAACTGCAAGAAGAGGAAACTCAAAGAAGAAATTAAAGATGGTGAAGATGAAACAGAAGAAGAAGGAGAAGAAGAAGAAGAAGAAGAAGAAGAAGAATCAGGAGAAAACAGCAAATACAAAGAAGTAGTAGAAGACGTTGATAATGATGGTGAAGATGAAACAAGAAGAAGTAGCAGAAACTGCAAAAAGAGGAAATTCAAAGAAGAAGAAGTTAATATTGATGGTCAAGATGAAACAGAAGAAGAAGAAGAAGAAGAAGAAGAAGAGAGAGAAAAAACTGAAAGAAGAAAAATAAGAATTAGGAGAAAAAAACAGAAACAAAGAAGTAGTAAAAGAAAAAGTTGATAATGATGATGAAGAAGAAGAAGAAGAAGAAGAAAATGCAAGAAGAGGAAACTCTAATTCAGGAAACTGAATGAAGAACGCAAAAAATAAAACCTGAGTAAAGGATAGAGAAATCCAGTTCAAACTGTGTTAGGATATATATGATGCACTGAGGCGTAGTTTGGAGCCGATCACAATCTCATTCTAATTTTTCCTGTTAGAATAATAGAAATCGGAGGCCTTTACCTCTCACAGTGAGAACCCTATCAGATGCATTTTAAAACTACAAGCCCACAGTATTTTATTGAGAAGAACTGTGGCGTGAATCTCGGACTGTATGATGATCAGTGTGCTCAGTTACACTCCTGACACTCGGTCTGTAATGGCTGCTGTTGTGTCGTAAACGCTGGTCTGTGTGAGATGTGCTACATCTGGTTGTGTCAGTGCCTCTCAGGCGAGAGCTGTAACTGCTCCACACAGCCTGTAATTAAACACATCTGCATAATTGAATGGTAACAAGTGTCTCTGACATGAAATAAAGAGGGCAGGGTAAGTTTCTTTAATAATTATTAATCATTATTGCAAAGGAGGTGTGGCCTATCTGGCTGTCAGTCCTAGGAACGGAGGTGTGGCCTAGCTGGCTGTCAGTCATAGGAACAGAGGTGTGGCCTATCTGGCTGTCAGTCCTAGGAACAGAGGTGTGGCCTATTTGGCTGTCAGTCATAATAACGGAGGTGTGGCCTATTTGGCTGTCAGTCCTAGGAACAGAGGTGTGGCCTATGTGGCTGTCAGTCCTTGGAACGGAGGCGTGGCCTATCTGGTTGTTAGTCCTAGGAACAGAGGCGTGGCCTATGTGGCTGGCAATCACAGGCAGGAAAGGAGGTGTGGCCTATGTGGCTGTCAATCACAGGAAAGGAGGTGTGACTTATGTAGCTTTGAGTTCTAGGAACTGAGGTCTGGCCTATGTGGCTGTCTATCACAGGAAATGAGGTGTGGCCTATGTAGCTGTGAGTCCTAGGAATGGAGTTGTGGCCGATGTGGCTGTCAGTCACAGGAAATGAGGCGTGGAGGTGTGGCCTCTGTTTAATAAAGGAGGTGTGATCTATGTAGCTGTCAGTCATAGGAACGGAGGTGTGGCCTAACTGGCTGTCAGTCCTAGGAACGGAGGTGTGGTCTATTTGGCTGTCAGTCCTAGGAATGGAGGTGTGGTCTATTTGGCTGTCAGTCCTAGGAAAGGACGTGTGGTCTATGTGGCTGTCAGTCCTAGGAACGGAGGTGTGGTCTATGTGACTGTCAATCACAGGCAGGAAAGGAGGTGTGGCCTATGTGGCTGTCAATCACAGGAAAGGAGGTGTGACTTATGTAGCTTTGAGTTCTAGGAACTGAGGTCTGGCCTATGTGGCTGTCTATCACAGGAAATGAGGTGTGGAAGTGTGGTCTCTGTGTAATAAAGGAGGTGTGGCCTCTGTGTAATAAAATAGGCATGGATTCTATCCAACAAAGTAGGTGTGGCCTCTGTACAATTAAGGAGGCGTGGCTTTGATACAATAAAAGAAATGTGGTCTCTGTGCAATAAAGGAGACACATTCATGCAATAACCAAAGTCTGGCCTCTGTCACAATGAAGGAGGTGTGGCCTCTGTGCCTCTAAGTCACAGTGAAAGGGGAGGGGAATAGCTTCTCTGCTTGTCAATCAAATAAAAGGAGGTGGGTCCTCGGTGTCCATCAGTCACAGTCAGAGTGAAGGGCTTTACACTGCTCAAATATCACACTGAATCAGTACAGCTGATATTACAACTATATGTATGTAAATTCATATTCATTTCCGTTCCGTTTTTGCAGAGCTCTTTACGATAGGCAGCATCACAGCTCCAGGTCACATGACCTGAATCACCTGATGGAGTGGAACGATCGCTGTATTAGACCTGCGCATGGAGAAATACTAAAACTAAACCATCTCTGTCGGATCTCTACAGCATTTAAACCCCACGTTCAAGTGACAGATGGAGTAGCACACGTTCACCAGACTGCTTCCACAAGACCCATCATGACAAAAACCAGAAGACATTGTCAAAAAAATAGAGGATGTGTGAAACAAAACAGAAAATAAACAGAAAATATACAGCTCTTATGCACACACAAGGATGCTCAGAAACATGAACGAACAGGGCATGTTGGAATGTTTTCACTTGCATGCCCACACACACACACACACACACACACACACACACACTACTGTGGCAGTAGTTTGTTGAACATGTGGCCGGGAGCATGTGGCAGACGTGTGTCTCTGTGTGAGGAGGGGGTGTTTGGGGTTGTGTTCCCTTTTCTGCAACACTCGACTGTCATCTCCATGCTCTTGGACAAGTAGGCACGTGCAGATTTTCTATTTTATAATCGGAATAATCATTTGAGATGCTTTATGTTTGATCAAAAAATCGTATTAAAAAACAACTGTATATATGTACACGTACAGCTGCAATCAAAATGATTCATCCCACTGAACAGAATCCCTCACAACAGCACAAATATGCAAAATAAGTACTGGTTCAAGCACAAATCTAATCAAGGGCTTCATTAGTTGCAGCAGGTGTGCTTGAGCTGGAACACATGAAATACCTGAACTGACTAGGGGCAGAAAATGTATGAAATACCTGGACAGGGCAGAAAAAGGAAGCTATCAACGGCTGCAAGCAGATTTCCGAGAAGACAGGTTGTGAAAAACCCTCGAGTGACTGCAAAAGACCTGCAGCGAGACTCGGTGGCAACAGGCACTGAGGTTTCAGTGAGCACAGTAAGGCGTGTACTAAACGCAGAAGGTTTCCATGCCAGAACTCCAAGACGTTCACCGCTACTGACCCAAAAGCACAAGAAAAGTCGCTCAAAATCATATAAATAAACCTCAGAAGTTTTGGGATTCTGTTCTGTGGAGCGATGAAACAAAACTGGAACTTTTCTGCACAATGGATCAGCGGTATGTCTGGAGGAAGAAGAATGAAGAAAGAACACTCTGTCCACAGTCAAGCATGGTGGTGGCTCGGTGATGCTCTGGGGCTGCTTTTGATCCTCTTATTATTATTATTATTATTATTATTATTAATTTTATTCATTTAATTATTTTAAAATTACTTTGTGTCACATTCTTTGTAAAGCAACCACAGGTGTTTGAAAGGTGGTATATACTGTACATTAAAATAAAATAAATAAATAAATATTTATATTATAAATATTTATTTATAAATAATAAGTATTGTTGAAATGTATAAATAATAACAACTTATTAGCACATATTATTATTATTATTATTATTATTATTATTATTATTATTATTAACTTATCTTTTGTTACGCTCTTTTTAAAGTAACCTTCGACAGTAGAATTAAACTCAAATAAACAAATAAACAAAACAGATAGATAGACAGATAGATAGATAGATAGATAGACAGACAGACAGACAGATAGATAGATAGAGAAACATATTGTTTGCAGCCACACCTGAGTGTTTTACCTCACTGCTGAAACTTTTCCTCACGCTGTCCAGATCAGATCTGCTCTACTGAACATTACATGCATGACACAGTGATCAGATGAACCTGAGACAGCAGGCTGTAGTAGCAGGAGACGAGCTCGCTCTGTATCCACAGAGACACGGGTGTGAAAATAAAGGAATAATTCTAAATCTAAAGCCCAGTACATACCTGCACCAAGACAAAGAACCTCTTCTTCCACCTCTTCCACACGTTCTTCCCGATGGCCCAAAGGTATCTGCACACGATCACAGCACAGGTGTAAAGCCAGGTGTAAGATTACACTGCACGCCACGCAGCACACGCCTCACACACGCCTCACACACGCCTCACACACGCCTCACACACGCCTCACACACGCCTCACGGGCAAACAGCGGGGACAATGCTCTCATAGTTTGGAGTCGGTTTTCAAATAGAGTGCTTATGTGTGTTATGACAAACATAATTGCTGTACTTGTTACAAAACTGTGCTAACTGTTGGCACAACAAAACAGACTTGTAGCGTTTGTGAAGAGTTTAGTGTGTGTGAGAATGCATGTGTGCTGCCCTCTGATGGACAAAACACAGCGTAAACACCTACAACGTATCAAATTTTATACATCATTTTCATTTTTCATCATATTCTATTCTATTCTATATTTATTTCTAATTTTCTAGAGGGCGGCTGTTTATAGCTGCTACAACGTAATGAACAGGAAAGCTGTTTTGTGGACGCTCCACAATATTAAATGTAACCATAAACAATTAAAATTCGTGGCGTTCATTAACAAATGAAAAACTGTAATCGCTGAGGTGTAGCAATCCACTTTGGGGTGGTAACAGTAACCCCGCTTCACGATGGGGCACATCACACCACCTCGGATGTGGATTATTTTCCTATAACAGCACACTCCAAGTGTGTTTTTCCTTACATATTATACAGAACATCATACAGATTTCTGTTTTATCTTGTCTTTTCATCTCCGGTTACTGATTAATATCATTTTATGTGGCTTGACCTCACTAAATATGTCTAGATCATTGGAGAAACTGATTGAATAGTCTGACCTGTCAAAGCATTAGTGTGACGTAATAAATAAATAAGTAATTGTTGCGATGTTGTTGTGGATGACAAAGTTTCCCCACATGGATCAACATTTATTTGATCGTCTGTGTTAAACACAACCATGAATTTGCATTACATCTTCTTGAGAGAGAGAGAGAGAGAGAGAGAGAGTGTGTGTGTGTGTGTGTGTGTGTGTTTGTACAAAAAAGTTTATTTGCCTTTGTAGTCTGTTGGCTATACATGGCTAAAAATGTGAAAATGTCTGTCTCTTTCTTGTAGAATGTGCATTGTTAAAACTAAGCCCTCAGGGGTAATGGTGTATGGTTAATAAGAAATTAATTTATTTTATATTTTTATACTATATTAGAAGACTATCTTAGAAGAGTGAGTGAAGAACAAGGCCAATATAGCAGAAATTGTATTAGATTTAAAGGCGCACATGTTTTGCAGTATAATGGTATCCAGTAGATGGCGCCAAAAGACAATAAATAGTCAAAAAGTGATTTTTTTTTTTTTTTTTTTTTAAAATCTCTAGACAATAATTATTTTAGAGCAGAGATTCTCAAAGTGGTGTCTATGAAGTATATCCAGAGCGTCTGTGATTTTTTTTTTTTAATAAAGTGGTGGAAATTACAGACAATAGTTACCAAATTAATATATTTATTGTTGATTGAATCCAAACCTCAGTAACTCAATATGTTCTGTTAGTGGAACGTTCTGGAATTGATAATAATAATTTTTTACAAAAAAAAAAAAGCTCTTTAGCTGTAACAAAATAGCCAGAATATGACTGTACACATCTAAATTATGAGCCTAATATTTGAATGGATGAATTATGCTGTGTCAGAACCTGTTAACGAATACTCTTGTCCACTAGATGGCGCCAAAAGACAATAAATAGTCAAAGCAACGTTCTCTAGGAAATAATTACGTTAGAGGTTTAAGGAATTTTAAAGGATTCTTCATATTTTTGCTTAAAAATAAATAAGCTAACCTTAAAAAAAAACCCCAGCTTTTTTGACATGCAATTGTTCAGAGAGTTGATTTCCTATTAATGAGTATTGACAGTTTTTACAGTTTTCACTCATACTCACCCACAGTGTTTCATGTTCTGAGGTTTGTCCATGCGTACAGCAAGTTTAATCTTCAGGTCGCTGTCGGCGCAGCCTTTAGACACCGTCATCTTGTGTAACTCGGACTGTTTGGGGCTATTGGGAGTCGGATGTAAAACAACCTGTGTGCAGAGGAGAAGCAATTCATTTTACAGCATTCTTTAAGGCTATTTTTTAATCGTCTTAGGACCACGATGTGCGATGGGTTAAGCATTTTGAGACAATGACTGATCTTATCCAAGGGCTTTATTTAAATTTGTTTTAATTTATTATACAACAGCTACCAACCAGGGAGGGTGAATGCTAACACTGGCTTCTAAGAAGCCAACCAACGGCTTTTCAAACTGCTGCTCATGCGGCGTCACAGTGCCGTGTAACACACTCGGATGAAAGCACTATCCACCCTCTTCCACATCACTCAGCTCACAGATTGGATAGTGTCTCTGTGATTGACAGAAGAGAGAGAGAGAGAGAGAGAGTATGCCATTCCTCTCACTCTGAGAAAACAGACATTTCTGCTCTCCTGGCTCCTGGGGGGTGTAAACTTTTAAACAGTACGATTGGTGTAGTTTGTCTTGTGGAAAACATGACAATACCTTATGTAGCTTCTGAACGGCGGTACTAAATGAAAAATATAAGATCTTTAAACACAAACCCCAGCTCTTAATGTATCGTGTCGCCTTCTTGAGCGTCAGTGAACGTTTTCACCTTATGTAATAGTCGTGTACGAGTCCCTCAGTCGTCCTCAGTGTGAAAAGATGGATCTCAACATCATACAGCCGCTGTTGGAAATGGGTTAAATATGCAGAAGATGCTAGAAAAGCAAATATCTGCATAAATATGACCTAAAACATCATCAAAAATCCTAAAAGTAGACAAAAAGATCCCAATTAAACAAATGAGACTTGGTCATTTATTTATGGAGGAAAATGATACTTTTGGCAAAAGTGTGTGAAGCTCTAGGATTAGCAGTTTAATTTGAAGGTGAAATTAGAGTCAGGTGTTTTCAATCAATGGGATGACGATCAGGTGTGAGTGAGTGAGCGGCCGGTTTTATTTAAAGAACAGGGATCTATCAGAGTCTGATCTTCACAACACATGTTTGTGGAAGTGTATCATGGCATGAACAAAGGAGATTTCTGAGGACCTCAGAAAAAGAGTTGTTGATGCTCTTCAGGCTGGAAAAGGTTACAAAATCATCTGTAAAGAGTTTGGACTCCACCGATTCACAGTCAGACAGATTGCGTACAAATGGAGGAAATTCAACACTACTGTTACCCTCCCCAGGAGTGGAGACCAGCAAAGATCACTCCAAGAGCAAGACGTGTAATAGTCCACGAGGTCACAAAGGAACCCAGGGTAACTTCTAAAGGCCTCTCTCACAATGGATCATGTTAATGTTCAGGAGAACACTTAACAACAGTGGTGTGCATGGCAGGGTTGCAAGGAGAAAGTCACTGCTCTCCAAAATGAACACTGATACCTGTCTTCAGTTCAAAGATCATGTGGACGAGCCAGAAGTCTGTTGGAAAAATGTTTTGTGGATGGATGAGACCAAAATAGAACTTTTTGGTTCAAATGAGAAGCGTTATGTTTGGAGAAATGAAAACACGGCATTCCAGCATAACAAGCTTATCCCATCTGTGAAACATGGTGGTGGTAGTGTCATGGTTTGGGACTGTTTTGCTGCATCTGTGCCAGGACGACTTGCCATCATTGATGGAACAATGAATTCTGAATTATTCCAGCGAATACTAAAGGAAAATGTCAGGATATCTGTCCATGATCTGAATCTCAAGAGAAAGTGGGTCATGCAGCAAGACAACGACCCTAAACACACAAGTCATTCTACTAAAGAACGGTTAAAGAAGAATAAAAATAATGTTTTGGAACGACCAACTCAAAGTCCTGACCTTAATCCAATAGAAATGTGCAAGCAGTTCATGTGAGGAAACCCACCAATATCCCAGAGTTGAAGCTGTTCAGTACTGAGGAACGGGCTAAAACTCCTCCAAGCCGATGTGCAGTTACCCCAAACGTTTACAGTGCATCCGGAAAGTATTCACAGCGCTTCACTTTTTCCACATTTTGTTATGTTACAGCCTTATTCCAAAATGGATTAAATTCATTTTTTTCCTCAAAATTCTAGAAACAATACCCCATAATGGCAACATGAAAGAAGTTTGTTTGAAATCTTTGCAAATTTATTAAAAATAAAAAACAAAAAAAAGCACATGTACATAAGTATTCACAGCCTTTGCTCAATACTTTGTTGAAGTACCTTCGGCACCAATTACAGCCTCAAGTCTTTTTGAGAATGATGCTACAAGCTTGGCACACCTATTTTTGGGCAGTTTCTCCCATTCTTCTTTGCAGGACCTCTCAAGCTCCATCAAGTTGGATGGGGAGCGTCGGTGCACAGCCATTTTCAGATCTCTCCAGAGATGTTCAGTCGGGTTCAAGTCTGGGCTCTGGCTGGGCCACTCGAGGACATTCACAGAGTTGTCCTGTAGCCACTCCTTTGTTATCTTGGTTGTGTGCTTAGGGTCATTGTCCTGTTGGAAGATGAACCTTTGCCCCGGTCTGAGGTCCAGAGCGCTCTGGAGCAGGTTTTCATCAAGGATGTCTCTGTATATTGCTGCATTCATCTTTCCCTCGATCCTGACTCGTCTCCCAGTTCCTGCCACTGAAAAACATCCCCACAGCATGATGCTGCCACCACCATGCTTCACTGTAGGGATGGTATTCTCCAGGTGATGACTGGTGCCTGGTTTCCTCCAGACATGACGCTTGCCATTCAGGCCAAACAGTTCAATCTTTGTCTTGGTCTTGGTCTGAGAGTCCTTCAGGTGCCTTTTGGCAAACTCCTGGTGGGCTGTCATGTGCCTTTTACTGAGGAGTGGCTTCCGTCTGGCCACTCTACCATACAGGCCTGATTGGTGGAGTGCTGCAGAGATGGTTGTTCTTCTGGAAGGTTCTCCTCTCTCCACAGAGACACGCTGGAGCTCTGTCAGAGTGACCATCGGGTTTTTGGTCACCTCCCTGACTAAGGCCCTTCTCCCCCAATCGCTCAGTTTGGCCGGGTGGTTCCAGACTTCTTCCATTTACGGATGATGGAGGCCACTGTGCTCATTGGGACCTTCAATGCTGCAGAAATGTTTCTGTACCCTTCCCCAGATCTGTGCCTCGATACAATCCTGTCTCGGAGGTCTCCAGACAATTCCTTGGACTTCATGGCTTGGTTTGTGCTCTGACATGCGTTGTTAACTGTGGGACCTTATATAGACAGGTGTTTGCCTTTCCAATTCATGTCCAATCAACTGAATTTACCACAGGTGGACTCCAGTCAAGTTGTAGAAACATCTCAAGGATGATCAGTGGAAACAGGATGCACCTGAGCTCAATTTTGAGTGTCCTGGCAAAGACTGTGAATACTTATGCACATGTGCTTTTTTTTGTTGTTTTCTATTTTTAATAAATTTGCAAGGATTTCAAACAAACTTCTTTCACGTTGTCATTATGGGGTATTGTTTGTAGAATTTTGAGGAAAATAATGAATTGAATCCATACTGGAATAAGGCTGTAACATAACAAAATGTGGAAAAGTGAAGTGCTGTGAATACTTTCCGGATGCACTGTAGCTGCACAAGCGGGTCGCACCAGATACTGAAAGCAAACATTCACATACTTTCACCACTCACAGATAAGATAATACTTTATTAATCCCCAGATGGAGAAATTAGGGATATGTAATATTGGATAATTTTCCTCAATAAATAAATGACCAAGTATAATACTTCTGTCTCATTTGTTTAATTGGGTTCTCTTTATCTACTTTTAAGACTTGTGAAAATCTGATGATGTTTTAGGACAAGAAAAATGTGTGTGTGTTTGTGGGTTTGTTTGTTTGTTTGTTTGTTTTGTGTTGTGTTGCTTTTTTACCCTTCCCAGCTCTTTGTCTTCCAGTGCCAATACTCCGGTACTCTCAGTGAACAGCTTCACCTTGACAGCAGGGAGCGGGTGTGTGGTGGTGAAGTCTCCTTGAGTTCCCCAACTACAGAGAGAGAGAGAGAGAGAGAGAGAGAGAGAGAGAGAGAATGATTATTGGAGTGCCTGTTTATAGCTTTCCTGCTAATTAGGCTTAATTTTGTCTCTCTCTCTCTTTCTCTGTGTGTGTGTGTGTGTGTGTGTGTGTGACTAATGAGTGTCCCTCTACACTTCCATCTCCACAGTCTGATGCCAGATCTGAAGCTCTGTGTGAGTATGCGTGTGTGTGTGTGTGTGTGTGTGTGTGTGTGATATGACAAGTCTTTTGATCTTCTTCTAGTCAGAGTAGCTGACGTTCTCCCTACAGCATCTGAACTTTATAAATCTTTATTATTTGATTTTATTTCCTTCCTAAGCTGCAACACTAGATAACAGAACCTCGCTCAAGCTTCCTGCTGAGACCTTAGTGTGTGAAATGCAAAAACGCAGGACTTTTCGATTTTTACATCTAAAAAAGACCCGAGGCTGACACATGACAGAACAAAGGCAACCGAATGTGCGTGTTCTCAACATCGCTTTGAAAAATCAACCAGGAAAAGTAATGACCCTGGCTCAAAGCTCCGGAGAACAGGAATCATGAAGCGGTCAGTAACTGCAGTCAAGTGAGCAAGTGGGATGGGTTTGCTACACTTTTTCCCAAATTGTAAAACGTAAACTGGGAATCTTGGGCACGTCGATCAAGCATGGTCATTAGAATATTAAGCCACGCCCACATCCGATATCCACTCAAGATATACAGTACGTAGATACACTTTCTATGAAGCCCGTATTCATTCAGTCTCCATTATAACTATGCCTATAATTCTTTGTAAGTGTATGGTGCTTTTGTCTTACATAATAATGCCTCGTTAATCTCTAATAATGTGCCACTTTAATAGGAACACCAGCACACCTTTTATCTATTATCTAATCGGGCGATCATGTGGCAGTGCATAAAATCATACAGGTACAGGACAAGACCTTCACTTGATATCACAAAATGAATGTAAATGACCCATGAAGGAGTGAGTACACGTCATATACTCACGTGAGTGCGAAATAAAATCAGAGTTACTAAAACTTTTGCTTTTCTGCCGGAAATGTTTGGCTCGGTTTGGCGTACGCAAACATTTACACACAACTGTACTGGAAGATTGATAAATACTGTAAGGCCCAGGGTTTCTAATAAAGTGGACGCTGCACCTGATACACTCGTACCCACACGAGACAGACTACAATGTCAGTGTCAGTGCTGTGCTGAGAATGATCCACCAACCAAACTATACCTGCTCTGTGTGTGGGTATACATACATTTCTATGAATGTGTGTGCATACATGTAATAACATCTGCGTATGATGATGTGTAAGAATACGTGCGTATGAAGTACATGCAGGGTGTGTGTGCATGTGTGTGAAAAAGTATTTATTTGTGTGTGTGTGTGTGTGTGTGTGCGTATGCATGCGTGTGTGTGATCTCTGGAGATGAAGAGGGCAGTCAGCAGTACACTGGGGATCTGAGCACAGAGAGACCAGTCTCCATAGCAACGTCTCTCAGCCGAGTTCCCAGTTCTGCAGAAAGCCTGGGGTGAGCCCGGGGGCACACGGTCCATGTGTGTGTGTGTGTGTGTGTCTGTGTGTGTGTTTGTGTGTGTGTGTGTTTGTGTGTGTCAGTTCTAGGCAATTCTATCTGATACTCCCTATCAGTATTAATAACAGATCATAAAATAACAGATCATAAAATAGATATTTTATGTCACGTCTTCAACACTCATATTCTGGGCATTGGCCCAGTGACTCGGGCCGTCTTTTATTATTTATTTATTTTTTTTACATTATATACTAATACAATTTAACTGTACAATTAAATTATAATTTTTTTTCATCTTACCACTGTGTGTGTGTTTTATATATATATATATATATATATATATATATATATATATATGATCTAGACATCATCTTTTCAGATAGACAATGAAAAAGAATATTTTATATTTACTATTATATATTTATATATATTTATATACAACATATTTAAGGTAATGGCAGAATTCTCACATTTTCAGCTATTACATATTGATATAATGCCCAAGTACGTCACCTGGTATTTTGGCGCCAAAAGTGGAGCCTGTAAATAACAACCTTCAGTTACGTTCAGGAGACAGCAGGCAAGTTAAGCGTGACTTTTTTGCTGCATTTCGATGATTGTTTAGCGTTAGTTGTGGTGTTGAACTATTACAATATTTACTAGGAGAGACTAAGCCACCTGCATTTGCTAAGAGTCGTCTGCCTCAAGCTTAAATTTCAGCTCAAATGTATTTGTACATACAGTATCTCGCAAAAATGAGTACACCCCTCACATTTTTGTACATATTTGATTATATCTTTTCATGTGACAACACTGAAGAAATGACACTTTGCTACAATGTAAAGTAGTGAGTGTACAGTTTGTGTAACAGTGTAAATTTGCTGTCCCCTCAAAATAACTCAACACACAGCCATTAATGTCTAAACCGCTGGCAACAAAAGTGAGTACACCCCTAAGTGAAAATGTCCAAATTGGGCTCAAAGTGTCAATATTTTGTGTGGCCACTATTATTTTCCAGCACTGCCTTAACCCTCTTGGGCATGGAGTTCACCAGAGCTTCAAAGTGTGGAGAAAGAAAGGATCTGCTCATGATCCAAAACATACAAGCTTAATATGTGAAACATGGTGGAGGTAGTGTCATGGCTTGGCCTTGCATGGCTGCTTCTGGAACATTCTCACTAATCTTTACTGATGATGGAATTCATGATGTACATCTTTAACTGACTCTAATTTACTTCAAGACTTATCTTTTCCTACACTTTTGCTCACCTAAAAAAAATAGGGTGGTCTGATACAAAAGGATCTATGTTTTAAATGTTAAGGAGTAATATATGCAAGAAAAGTCACGGTATGAAAGACGATATAAGGACGTCCACTGGATGAACATATTCGGACAGTGGATCGATGCTCAGATTCGACGTCCTGAAAACTTTCATTCTGTCTCCACCAGCGACCTTCCACAGACGGACTTAGTAGACATTTATTTAGCTGTCGCTGGCGCGTGTGTCTGCTCAGTGGGTTACTACAGTACATTGAATTTATACAATGTATGTACGTATTTCCATTTGAATGAGTTTAACATAAACCAACTTAACATTAACTATTTACTTTTTGATCAGCTTACACAGCACGACATTTTCATGAGGTATGTTTCTCAGAACAGTGTACGTATATCTGATTTATAATGACTTCTTTAGCCCTTTAAAGAATTTAAGTCAAGCTCATTGTGCTTGCTTTTGGAAAATGATTTTTATTATTTTATTCTAGTTTCACGACATCTTTGGCCCAAATAAAATTTAAGAATTGAAGACGGAACACTCTAAGGAAGTGTCGCCATGAGCCCAGCTTCAATGCCCCTTGGCACAGATTTAACACGTCTGCACTGGGCTGATAGTGAACGTGTACAGCTGAAGCGAAGAGAAAACCTCAAAAAACCCTGAGAGCAGGTTAAACACTCCACTGACCTGCGCACTAAATCACCATGTGTCCATGATATCACAGTTCCTGCAGGTTGTTTACACGATGGTGTATTTTTTTTTCCTCCGCCTTTTGATTTGCATTTAAATAAATGGCAGCTTACAAAGAGATTTCATGTCGGTGTTCGGCTTCAGGTTGTGCCGAACGCAATGGAATTTCCAGAAGAAACATGTTTTTCTGATATTACATTTCGCCCAGGAATCTTATCACAAAAAGTCAGTTAGCTTGAGGTCTACCTGCGGAATGGATCTAAATATACCAATACCATCACTATTAAATGCTTTGATAACATTTTCATAGAGAACAAGTTGAATGCAAAAGTTTGGGCACCCCTGGACAAATCACACATTTTTGTTTTATTTTTCTGAAGTGAAAAGATGTAAATACAACCACGGCAGAATTTTTTTTTTTTTTTTTTTTTTTTTTTTTTTTTAAATATTATATAATTGATGAAACTTTAAAAATAGGGAATAAAATTGTAATTATGGCATGTGCAAAAGTTTGGATAACCTTCCATGTGTAAAGTCTCAGAACGTAAGCAGTATTTGACTTGTTAAGACTCGTTACTCAGGTCAAGAATTGTCATTAGGAATTGTCAGCTGATCATTTCAGAGTGTAAGAAATTCTCTGACTTTTCACAACCGTGGGTTCCTCTAAGCTCTTGACTGAGGATCCTCATGCTAAGTGATGCCTGCAAAGCTGGGGAAGGCTATAAAATGATATCAAAGTGATTACAACTAGCGATTTCCACTGTTCGAAATGTCATTAAGAAATGGCATGGAATCTGCATGGAAGAGTCATCAGAAGGAAACCTCACCTGCACGCTCATCACAAACGTCAATGTCTGATGTATGAAAATCAATATCTAGACAGTGCCCAAACTTTTGCATACAGCTGTGATTACAATGTACCAGCTAGTGAATGAAAAGGAGATAAAATCCACTTTTTTTTTTGTTTTTTTTTTACATATTTACATAACTAAATATAAATGATTTTTTTTGTATTTTTTTGTGTTTTTTTTTTTTTTTTTTTTTACAAACAATGCAGGGTTCACAATCCTTCCTATTTTAACGGTAATACAACTCATGTACATTAATTTTACAATATAATATAAATAATTATTTGTTTTCCACTTTTATCAGATTAATCAAGTGATCATGCTGACAGAATACTAAAACTGGAATCAGATTTCAGGAGCTCAGCAATCGAGAGGATATATTTTCCCACATCCAAGTCCTTCTTCTTTAGTGGGATCATTTTGGGATTATTTTTTGCAAGCGTGGTGTATTTAGTATTAAATATAATTACTTACTGAATGAACCAATAATCGTTTTGCTATTACCAGCTTACTTAAAATTCATGTGAACAGAAACAAATAATTAACAAAATCTGATTGTAGTGATTAGATTATTTTCTACTCAAAAAACTTGTCTTTCCGAGTCAACCCGGATGTTTGGGCAAGAAACATATCCAAATATAAACAGCTTATATTTTGTTTCTTTTCCTGCACTTGCATGGCGATGTAGTCAGAAATCAGTGGGGAAATATTCGCATTTGCATAAAATGTGACTGATTCTGATGCACTGTGTACGTCATGACCAGGGACAAGCACTAACAAGGTAAAAATGAAAGCGTGTCTTGATATTTAAGATCTTTGAGGAATTCAGGCATGTTATAATTAGAATTATGCCCATATTTAGTCAGAAAACTCTTTATTTACTAGCTGCTACATCCTTGTTAAACTTTGTATTATACTGTAAAAAATGACTCTGTAAAATCAAGCACTAAAACCCACTAGACTCCACTTAACACACAGTAAATTTTCATGGTTAATAATGTTTTGTTTGTTTGTTTGTTTGTTTGTTTTCTGGCTCTTTAAGCTTCCAAAAGAAAATGGGGGGAAAAGAAGATAATGGTTTAAGGCCATGAATACACTTAACATGCTTAAATCACGAAGATGTCTGTCTGTTCAGAATCATTAAGGCATTAACACCATTAATTAATTTCAATGACATTAATAATAGCAGGCATCACAGTTCAAAGTCACTAACGAGCTCTGTCTCAGTGAGATTAATTCCCTCATTCTGATGGATGATTTTAGCTATGAGACACACTCAGACGTGCACGCGGGCGGCTCGAGCTCCTCTAAGGAAATAGAGTTCAAGGAGTTTACAATATCGTTGCATCATTAAATGCATGCAGTTGGACTTGAATAGCTGTACAACAGTGTACACCACACACACACACACACACACACACACACACACACACACACAGAGTGAAGTGCATTATGTAACCCACATAGTGCACTAAAGAGGATGCTTATAACCAAGACATCAGATGTCACAAACTTAGTATGTATTAATCTGGGGGAAAAAATCAGTGCTATTAAAGGAACAGTTCAACCAAAAATCCTACAATATGCCCATCAATCAGCTTAGACATGTTCACCGTCCAAAGTATGCTTCTATAGTTTTGCTCTAAGTGATGCAGCCAAAAAAATAAAAATACAAAATGTTGAGCTAAATGATTCTTTTTTTCCTGATTCATTCAGTTCAGTGGATTCAAATGATTCAAGTCTATTACTTACTGATTCGTTCAACCTTATTTTTCTTATCCTCTTCTTTATAAAACAACAATCTTATAGGAATGTTTTCTGAATATATTTCATGATTTATGATTAAGTCACTCATCCATCGTAAAAGAATTCTTTGGTCGTTAGTTGAACTGGAATCTGTGATCTTAGGACGCATTTAATACCATTGCGACTGAAGACAGGCGACGATAAAGTTCTGGCAGCGTTACTAATATCTCTGAGTGTGAGCACTGCTACAGCACTCGTCTAAAAGCTCACGGGACAGCTACAAATAGCGGCAATGGCAAAATGTAAACAAAACACGCTATTGGAAAACAAAATATCCTTACCACGTCAAGCGCGTTGAGAATGAACGCTTCATTTAAAGATGTAAGCAAAATATAGTATTTGTCTTTACTCTTCATTCTTCATATAGTCTATAATCTGACATGCAGAACATGCTATCACACAGTCTGTTGTAGAATTCGAGATGAGATTTTACACATACAATCTACACTTAATAAGCTGCAGGAATCCATCCATCCATTTTCTGTACCTCTAATCCTACATAGGGTCCCATAGAATCTATATCCCATAGAACTCAGGGCACAAGGTGGGGGACAACCCTGGACAGGGTGCCAACTCACTGCAGGGCACAATCGTACACACATTCACACAGTATGGACAATTTGGAAAGCCAATCAGTCTACAGCACATGTCTTTGGACTGGGCGGGGGGAACTGGAGTACCCGGAGGAAACCCTTGAAGTACGGGGAGAATGTGCAAACATCGTGCACTAAGAGCAGAGGCGGGAAACAAACCCCCAACGCCAGAGGTGCAAAACAAACATGTTAACCAGTACTCCACCATGCCCCCTGCTGCAGTAATCACATAGTCTAAAAAAGAAAAAAACTTTACATTTTCCTCTTCATAACTGCATGTAACTGTAACATATAGACCTAATTATTATTATTATTATCAGTAGTAGTAGTAGTAGTATATTATTATTATTCTGCACAATGTCTAGTAATTTGCACGACTCAAGTCACACAATAAATTTCTAAAAGTCAAGGAGACCGAGCTATTGTTTTATTCATTTGACATCATTTGCATAAAAGCGAAAATCCAACCCGAATGCTCTCACTCTTTCCAATTTTTCATTAGATCTGCCTAATATTGTTTATTAAAGTGTCTGATTTTTTTTGGAACGTTCAATGTTTTCTGTCTCAAGTCTTAATCGGTCTCCCTCTTTTCTTCTTCACTCACACACACACACACACACACACACTCAGATAATCCTGTGTTTGATTATGGTGATGTGATCGATGAAGAAGCTCAGTAGGTGTCTGATCAGACGGATGCGGTGTGTCTCCCAGCGGCTGTCTGGCTCTCACACACTCCTGGAGTGTGAACACGTGTGTACACGAGGTAAATCTATAGCTGTAAGAGCGGATCACAGTCAGTGGGCCCGTACACACGATAACAACCTCTCGCTTTTAAAGCTGTTGGAATCTCGGTGTAGTGTGTCTAGTTTACAGTATATCACAGAAGCCGGATAAATTATTCAGCGTGTACTCCATGACAATTGCGCTAACTCCATGACAATAGCGCTAATCTCTGTGCACATTGATAGAGATGTGCATTATGTGTCTGATGTCATTTAGAAATGTTATTTGTCCATTCTTAAAAACTCAGGAGTGATAAATCATTCCCCCGATGTCCATCAGGGCTAGTGTCGTGGAGTACATGCTGAATAATTTATTCGGTTAATGTGCTATAGTTAATGTTTAATGTGTTTTGCCAAGCTTTGTTGTTCTTATACGCACATACAGCTTCATCTCGCACTTAAGTACCTTAATAACCTGCAACATAAGCCCTGTTCGGACTGGATTTGTTGTACAAGTGGAGATGGTGTAACGTAACTATTACTGGAGCATCGCTGGGATTTTAGTCATACCCGATTCTGTCATGTCAGTAATTGTTTTTGAGTTCAATTACACTTTTTTTCTTCCGTATATAGAGACTCCAGGAAGCGCTCACGCTTTTATATCGTCTCTCGCTGTAACCAAACAGAACCCGAGCATAAGCCAAGTTTAACTCGCAAATTAATAAAATAGACAGGACATTTTACAAGCATTTGCAAAAGAAGTGACGCTTCTGGGGGTTTTTAATGTAAGTTATTGAGTTATTATCTTCTGGTAACTTTACTTAAAAAACAAAAGATCAAAACGTTAGAAAATATCTTGCCATTGATACAAATATTTCAGTTTCTATATAACAGTTCGATTTGTACAATTCAGCATAAAAAAAAAACCCCAATGAAAATAAAAAACAAATACAAATTCAGTTCACAAATTAGATTGCTATTAAATTATTAATGATATTTAAAGCGCACCTATGATGGTTTTGAAACGTGCCTAATTTTGTTTTAAAGGTCTCATACGATAGATTTACAGGCATCCGAGGTCAAAAAACACTTAACGTGCTCATAATTTAAATTGAAGAGTTACCTTTTTTCCCCCCAGTGTCACAAACGACTCGTTACATGATCCGTTCTAAAGGATTCATTCTAAACTCCTCCTTTCAGAGAGCATACTCTGCTCTGATTGGTCAGATGTCCCAGTCTGTCGTGATTGGTCTACCGCTGTCAGCGTGTTTCAAAAAGGAAACGCCCACTACCGTAACGAGTTTCAGCTCCGTCTGTCAGCGAGCAGCCGATGAAGACCAGAGGCGGGGCTTTTTGCAACAAACCTACGTAGGTTAGTACAGGAAGTAAAGTCTGGAATCACTAACGACTCGATTCAGCTGTTCAGAATCGGTTCCTTCTTTTGGGAGTCGATAACTCTGTTTGTCCTGCGCTTTGATTTTTGAAACTTTGCAGATGTTTTTACATTCACAAACAGCTCGATAACACACTGCATGAAAGGAAATATCTGAAAAACCATAATAGGTGCACTTTAAAACATTTTTTGTCCAGTAGTTTATTTCCAGTACATACTGTACAATAGAAACAAAAATATATGGCACTTTTTTGCTATTTATATTCTACTGTAACATTTGCAGTAAATATTTTTTACACGTGTTATCTGAAACAATACAATTTCTCTTTCCCAGAGGGAAAATGCTTTTAAAATATTACCATTAAGCTCATCAGTATGAAGCAGTTCACAAAGCCTATGTACAGTACTGTAACAACGGATATGTGAAATATATAATTAACGTTTATTCCGTAATCATGTGTGTGTATATCAATAACTTCAGCCAACTTTTTGACACTCACGTGGGTTTGGAGGCTTCGGCTTGGTCAGTCTGGAGTTTCTGGCCTCCTTCCACTTCCATGGTGCAGTAGACGATGCGGTTGGGAGCGAGCGACTTCAAACCCTGAACCTCCATAATCACAACCTGAGAGTACAGTCAAGAATACAGTATTATAAGACTCTATCGTACACTATCATGAGTTAATGAGTTATATTAATGAAGCCACATTTCATTTTATTTTATAGCAAAAGAATTGTGAACTTTATTTTACCATGCCATAAATATATCTTATGAGGGCAGTATGGTGTGATAACATTATACTAGAGGATTACGAGGCCTCAAATACACAATGAGATCGACACAATGAGTCCTGTTGAATGATTCCTCAGACCAGTCCAATCCTCCAACGTTTCTTCAGGTCCCCATTCAAAACTTTAGTTCCTGCCTGTAATTACAGTGCTGTGTAAAAGTATTTGATTTCTTCTGTTTTTGTGTTTCATATTAAATTTTTTCAGAAAGTAAAACAAAATCTGAGATAAAACAAAGGCGACCTGAGTAAACTCAAAATACAGTTTTTAAATGATAATGTTATTTATTGAAGCAAATAAAGTTATCCGATACCAACTGGACCTGTGTGAAAATGTATTTGCCCCCGTAGTTACTAATTCTCCAAATCTATGAGACTGCATTCATAATGGGGTTCAGCTGGACTAGACTCAACCAGGCCTGATTACTGCAAACCCTGTTCAATCACATCAACACTTAAATAGAACTTTTTCAACAGCATGAAGTCGGTTAAAAGGTCCTACTGAGTAACACACTACGCCAAAGCTGAAAGAAATTCCAGAAATGATGATGAAGTACGTGATTGAAATACATCAGACTGGGAAGGGCTATAAAGATATTTCAAAGGTTCTGGGATTCCAAACAGCCATAGTGTGAGTCATTATCTCCAAATGGAAAAATCTTAGCACAGTAGTGGACCTTTCAAAATTCCTCCAAGAGCACAGTAATGACTCATCCAGGAAGTCACAAAAGATCCAAGGACAACATCGAAGGACCTACAGGCCTCTCTTACATCAATAAAAGTCACTGCTCATGACTCCACTATCAGAAAGACACTGGGCAAAAATAGCCTCCATGGAAGAGTGGTGAGGTGAAAACCACTGCTAACCCAGAAGAACATTAACGCTCCTCTGAATTCTGCCAAACACACCTAGATGATCCTCAAACCATTTGGGAGATTGTTCTGTGGACTGATGAGTCGAAAGCGGAACTGGGAACTGTTTGGAAGACAGGGATCCCATTACATCTGGTGTAAACCAAACACAGAAATTCCACAAAAAGAACATCAGACCTACAGTCAAGCATGGTGGTGGCAGTGTGATGGTGTGGGGATGCTTTGCTGCTTCAGGGCCTGGGCAATTTGCAGTAATTGAGGGAAACATGAATTCTGTTCTCTACAAGAAAATCCTAAAGGGGAATGTCCGGTCTTCAGTCCATAAGTTGAAACTCAAGCAACTGAATTATGCAGCAAGACAATGATCCAAAGCACAGGAGTAAGTCCTAGTCCTAGAAGTAAGTGAAGGTCTGAACTCCAGTTATCAGAAGCGTTTGGTTGCAGTTATTGCTGCTAAAGGTGGCACAACCTTTTATGTTTAAGGGGGCAATTAGTTTTTCACATGGGTGATAGGTGTTAGATAACTTTTTTTTTTTTGCTTCAGTTAAAATAAATAAATAAATAAATGAATAAAACTATTTAGTATGAGATGTACACAAAACCCGAATAAATCAGGATACTTTTTCACAGCACTGTAGATCCTCTTTAAGCATTCACTACACAGCTACCGTACAAGGGACCCAAGTGACTTGTGGAATAAAGATTTTCTTTGACTAATTAATGAAAAAGGTCAAAGCGTGAATGTTTTGCTTGAGAAATTACATACGTATAAAAATAAAAAAGATCTTCATTTTATTATATATTTATTTGTTATATATTTAGTTATCGATCAATTATCGGTTCATTTCCCTAAAATGAACATTAAAACCAATTCTAAACTTTTCACGTCTGCTTTGGGATAACCTATGTTAAGTGCTATATGCTGAAGATGGGAAAAAAATAAAATGGCATAACGCTTGAGAAACCTTTATTTCATTTGTTAAAGTATGACTTAAAAAAAAAAAAAAGTTTTAAAAACTATTATCCTTCTCTGGTTTTATTGTCATTCCAGAGCGTAAAGGTTAAGGATGTGCTTGTCTTGGGAAATGTCACCTCAGGGACTCCAGTCAACGTTTTCTCCCGTTTATGTGATAGATGTGGCAGACGAGTGGCGATCCCTCCCTGTCTGCTACATAAACTATCACTCTCAGCCGTCATATTAAATCAAAGCCCTCACACATCAGTGACAAACAACTAATTCCCTTCATCACACTCAATCACAAGCTAGAGGGAGGCGGGGAATATGTGCTCAATAACGCTTTCAAGAAAGACAAATGAATGGCCTGTACGGGACACTGTAATGGTGTCTCATTGGTGCTGGTGTGTTATGGCTTGAGATAGGTTGTATCGAGGTTGTCTGGGCTGGTTAAAGTCAACTGAATGTTCTCTGTACACACATACACGAGCTTATGAATTCTGTCTTCTCGCACCTTATAAACTAACAGTGACGGCTCCTAAATTCAGCCGTCAACACGCCACAGATGCCAAAAGCGCGATGTTCGATATTTAATACTACAATACGACATAATGAAATAAATCGAATTCTGTGAAATCCTCCATCTACTTGATGATAAGCGACAGGTGCATCCCAATCCTTGGCATTTCTTGATTAGACAGTTTGTAAGCGATTACAGTATGAATTTTTATAAAAAAAAAACAAAAAACAAGACTGTTCTGGGATTTTGAGGCTTAAAAAGCGAACACTGCATTGCTGTGCTTGAGACGACAAGCTGTCTCTAATGCACCAAAATCCTCAAACTGCTTTATCAGCCTGTGTATCAGTAAAGCAGAGATGGTTTGGAGATTATTAAAGTGTCTTTAAGCAAAGTGTTAACGAAAAGCAAATCTCGGACTAGAGCTTGTTTTATAGCAAATAATCAGAATCGAGTGGAATACATTTCCGCACAGGGAAAGTTTAAGTGTAGACAGGGTGTCTATGATGTACAGAACCATTTCTATTGTACAACATGTTGCAAAGATCGAAAGAGGGAAATGGGATCGCGTGGTAATGCTCTTACAGTATATCAGAAATGCGCGTGCACCACAGTGACCTTCTTTCCCACACAAAGGCTGAGAAAAACGTGTCTCCCGTTTCTAATGCCTGAATCTTTTAATGGTAAATGGTCTGCACTTATATAGCGCATTTTTAAGCTTAGCCGTTCTACAAAGCACTTTACACTGGTTCTCATTCACACACACACTCACACACACCAATGGTAGCAGAGCTGCCATGCAAGGCGCTAGCTTGCCATCGGGAGCAACTTGGGGTTCAGTGCCCAAGGACGCTTCGGCACGTGGAGTCATGGGGGCCGGGTATCGATACGCCAACCCAACGATTAGTTGACAACCCGCTCTACCACCTGAGTCACAGCCGCCCACAGCCAGCCTTTGGGCTGGTTTAAGATTTTTTTGGGTGGTTTTTGAACATGTAGTTGGACTGGAAATTTTGCTGAAACCTAGCAAATGAATAATATTAGCTCTTCTATGTATGCTCTTCAAAGTTACGTCTCAAACCATTCAAAGTGAGCTGCTAGACCATACACTGGATGGGATGACTCTAAAAATTAGCTTGAAAGCCAGTAAGATCGATAAGAAGATGAAGCTATTGTCTTTATACATCCGAGTCACTTAGTGCCACTCTGTCTGAGAATCCTTATCTAGCAACGTGTGCTGCACAGTATAGTAAAGCGAAAGGAATAAATGGTACCTCTAGCGTAAAGGAAAGAACCACGTCAGACTTGGAGAGCTGGTTCTCGTCCTCCTGGCCCATGTCGATGATAGATGTGTTGTGGCCTCGCTTCAGTTTCTGCAGCTTGAACTCTCCTCCTTTAGACACGGGCATGCTCTCCAGATTGGCCATGAGCAGGTTCACTGACGACTTCAGCTCTTCGATGTACAGCACCTCCATGTCCTTTGACATGAACTTGGGGAACTTCCCAGCCTGGAGGGCAGGAAAAGAACTGAGGTCAGGAAGAAATATGAAAGTTGTTTTTTTTTGAGAAAGCATGGACAAATGTGAAAAGCCTACTGTATAATAACTCTTTTTGTGCAGGCACAAATGTAATGCACTCTTATTTTGGTAAGTCTTTTTTTGTCCCACTCTTCTTTTCATCCGAATGAAATTTTCACGCGGTGTGATATTGAAAATCTGAACCTGGGCTGCATTCACAAGCACCTTTTGGTGTCCGTCAAAAAAAACACATTCATATGCATTGCTTGTATGTAGTAGGCGTGTTCGTGGGTGGAGATCGATGTTAGGTGAAATATAGCCTGTTTTGTGTGCTGAGGCTCGCCGTGTGTTGATTTGAACGGTTTTTATGGATCGTACACGTGGGTTGAACAGTGCGATTAATTTCTGCTTCATCTACCTCCAAACCAAAAAGACTGAAACTTTGTCTCATATTGGTTACCTGGATTTGTACTTGGTGAGAAATCTTCAGCAACACACATCTATGATCCTGTACAGATGTGATCAGTCGTCTGACAGACACAGACTCTGACTAACCGAGTCAGATTCCTACTTTCCTACCGCACGGCATGCGATCGTTCAGGAAGCAGCACTTACTTTCGCTATCTGATCAGCCATCTGAAGGCGGCCATCGAGTTCTCGTCTGATCTGTGCGGCCTGCTCGTCTGGGTTGTCCAGCTAAAGGAAGGAAGAAGAAGAAAAAAACAACCTCCGTTTATATTCGATCAGTGCAAGAAATATCTTATCGGGGATCCTTTTACCAGCTCAAACCTTTATCTTAGCCACGTATTGAAGCTTTCATAGGAAGGTCCTTCAATCTACTCCAACCTTTTGAGATTTCCGGTATAACGTGATGAGACAGTAGCGGCTCAGTCATTAAAATTATGAGAAAGATTGTGATTTCAAACGTCAAGACTGCTGCCGGAGAGCCACTGTCTGACCCTCCATCAAGGGGTTAGATTGAAGGAAAACCACGGGAAACGTGCTCCGATACTATAATGTGTTGGAAATGTTCACCAAAGTATGGCATAAAGAAGTAAAGAAGTAAAACTCTCGCACTACCTAAATTCCAATTGAACCCCTGACCCTCAAGAACTCAGCTCTATGCTTGAACTGATCTCGAATGTAAGCGAATAAATCATCCAGAAGAACAAGCTATCATCAATCATCAATCATTAATTACATTTCCATTAGGAACCCATCAAATATTTAAGTGCCTTGAAAATCAAAGCCAATATGTTCACATGTTTAATTATCCTCAGCGTCATTGATTATGTCCTGATGAATCACTGCATGGAAATGAGAAGGTGGAGAAAGCCGTGAGGCCCAGCGGTGGAGGCTGTCTGACTCACACTGAGCCTGGATTGAAACTAAAGGATTTTCCATCAAGAGCTCACAAAGGAAATTAATTGCCTTAAACTGGGAGCAGAAAATCTTTCGTCTATGAGCAATATTAATGTACAAGACATGAAGTTAAGATTTAATACACCATGAGTAATGTTAACATAGTAACACACTTAAGTAAGGAATAAAACATGGCAGGGCATGCTGTTATCGGAAAATAATCAACGACGTGGAGTGGCGTTACTGTTACTACCCCGAAGCCGATTGTTATCCGATAACAGCACATCCCAAAGTGTTTCATTCCTTTTATACTTTTTTAAAATTTATTTTATTTTATTTGTGCAGCGCTTTTAACAATGGACAGTGTCTCAAAGCAGCTTTACAGAAATATATAAACACAGGATACGGATTTTAAGTGTGTGAATTTATCCCTATTGAGCGAGCCGGTGGTGACGGTGTCGAGGAAAAAACTCCCTGAGATGATACGAGGAAGAAACCTTGAGAGGAACCAGACTCAGAAGGGAACCCGTCCTCATCTGGGTAACAACGGATAGTGTGAGAGTAAAAGAAAGTTCATTATGGTTTTTATATGAAGTCTGTTTGTTGAACTAGTCCACTGTTCACTAAAGGAGACCCGAGTGCAAAACTGCATGTGGTAATTGCAGTCCCAAGACCATCGCAGCAACCGTAGTCCCAGCAACCACAGCGAGAACGTCCATCTGGAATTGGAGTTGACGAGCGCTCCATCCAGAGGTAGGGCATCCGAACGAATCAGGCAGGTCCGGAGAGCAGAAAGGATCAGGATTACTAGCATCTCCATAAAATCATGTGTGGCTCGACAGAAGGAGAGAGGGAGATAAAGAGAGGGAGAGATTATTAGGTAAGACTGCGCTTTGTGTAAAAGAAAGTCTATTCATGGTAAGCTTGAGTAAACAAATACGTTTTAAGCCTAGACTTAAACACAGAGACTGTGTCTGAGTCCCGAACACTAATTGGAAGGCTGTTCCATAACTGTGGGGCTCTATAAGAGAAAAGTCTTCCCCCTGATGTAGCCAAGCTATTCAAGGTACCAACAAATAGCCTGCACCTTTTGATCTAAGTAGGAGTAGCGGATCATATAAAACCAAAAGTTCGCTTAGATACCGTGGCGCGAGACCGTTTAGTGCTTTATAGATCAACTGTAGTATTTTATAATCAATGCGTGATTTCACTGGGAGCCAATGCAGTGTGGATAAGATCGGGGTGATGTGGTCGTATCTTCTGGTTCTAGTTAGGACTCTATCAGCTGCATTCTGGACTAACTGGAGTTTGTTTATGCTCCTACTGGAACATCCAGACAGTAAGGCATTACACTAATCTAGTCTGGAGGTGACGAAAGCATGAACTAATATTTCTGCATCATGTAGTGACAATATATTTCTTATCTTAGCAATATTTCTGAGATGAAAGAAGGCTATCCTAATAATATTATCTACATGAGCATCAGATGAAAGACTGGAGTCAATAATCACTCCAAGGTCTTTTACTGCTGCACATGACGAAATGGAAAGAATGTCCAGAGTTCCTGTGTGATCAGAACACTTACTTCTAGCTACACGTGGTCCTAGTACAAGTACTTCTGTCTTCTCAGAATTAAGTAACAGGAAGTTTATTAAGCATCCACCGTCTAATGTCCTTTACACAATCCTCAACTGTACTAAGTTGCTGTCTGTCCTCTGGCTTTGCTGAAACATACAGCTGTGTATCATCAGCATAACAGTGGAAGCTAATTCAATGTTTACGAATAATTTGACCCAGAGCTAGCATATATAAAGTAAAAAGCAGTGGGCCTAAAACAGAACCTTGTGGAACACCAAATTTAACCTCGGTATGCGTGGAGAAGTCTGGAGACTCCTTTCAAAAGTGTTAAATAAACATCTCCTTACAAAAAAAGCCTCACTACATCAACAAATACACGGTTTTAACACATAAATAACATGCTTTTAATCCGTTCATTATTAGACTTAGATTATGCCGCGTGCGAATTGTCACCGTTACGAGCTGTTACTATAGAAACCTGTGATTTGCAGCTGTTCTACTGTCAGAGCTGCAGTTAAAGAAAATGAAACCCCTTTCATACTCATCTGATTCAAGAACTGCACTGCGCTATGGTTGAACACGTATTGCTCGATTCGTGTTTAAATGTTAACTACAACATCTGCATTAAATATCGCTTATTCCATCCACACCCAAAAAAGAAACCATGTAATTACCCTAATATATTGATAATCAACTCAACTCAAGTCTCCAAGGTGTAACTACTAGAACCAAGCATTCAGCGTCACTTCTGAAGTTTGCCAATTAACTTCCACAGAGACATTAATTAAAACACTAGATCGTGTTGGTAATTATGGACTAATTTTTATACCATCATAGGTGGAATAAACACAGAGTGGCCTATTATTTAGGCACAAATATTGCACCTGATTTTGAGAGGTGCAAAAAAACACATCCAAAACTGGCCATTGCTCAAAGGTTCAAATGGGATATATAATAAACCACACTTCCTATTTCTCTGCCTTTTTTTTTTTTTTTTTGCAATCCTCGCTTGCCTTTTGCTTAATGGTTGCACAATCTATCAGGCACCAATATGACAGGACAGGCCATAAGGATCTATTGTAGTTTACAGAATATATACATTATTCATGTATCTTCATTGTAAACAATCGATATCTATGGGCTGAGTTTCATGCTCACATTGTGGATTTAACATCAAAATGGCATACATCAGTATCTAGACCGCAAACATTACTACAGACTTAAGCACTATTCAGAAGTTGCATCAGCATTACGCACGTTTGGCAGAGTTTGGTGAGAAGCAGTATCGAGTCTAGTGCCACTGTCACAATAGGAGAAGCTAACGTTTATGTACATTTTGGGCTTTAAATACTCTCAAAAAAGAAAAGAATGCCATTTGAGGCAAATATGAAACAATGACTTAAATTAATAGTGAATATCATTCACAAAAAGGTTGTTGTTTTTTTTCCTCAGGAGGAGAGAGAGAGAGAGAGAGCGCATCTTAATATTTAAGGATAAAAATTATGAACTACACTTAAAATGAGCTGTAACTGTAGCACACGAGTGCTTGGTCAGCTTATCCTTTAAACCGAAGTCACGTATTTTTTTTTTTTTTTACGGGAAAGTATAGTGAATTAACCGAAACCTGACAAATCAAAGAGCTTAATGGTTACTATATAGTTTGTTCACCATATTTCTGGGATTCTCAAACGTTTTGTAGCCAGGGACCCTTTTAACTGTACAATAAATATTTATGGATTCATTTCATGAACATTGTTTAAAATGTTGAAATAATACTTTTAGAGCTGTCTTTTCCTGAACACCTAAGGTCTGAGATGACTTTAGTGCTTGGGCCCCTAAATATAATAACTTTGATAATGCACATTGTGATTAGTACCTCCGTGACAAAATCAAAAAAGTCACGGACCCCATATGGCTATGCTTCACAGACCCCTGGACCTCACGTTGAGAACCACTGATCTATGGTGTAGTGTATTTGTATGAAATGTATTTAATGTAAAATATTGGCATAAGGTTTGGACTTAAGTCGTCATCTCTGAATACATGTGATTATAGTGATCCTGTAGTCAACAGGTAATAGCATTAGCTCTGATCTTTGAGTCTTATTATATCTAAATGGCCAGGGCAGTAGTGCAATACTTGTGTCTTTGTGGATGCATGTTTTTTTGACTACAAGCATGGGAGGTAAAGTAGTTGGCCAGTCGGCTTCATGCTTGGGTGGATGGCCATCTGTAGAGGCGATAGCTCTAATGTCCCCCTTCATGTCACCAGCTGGGCTAAAGCCAGTGTTCATCAAGCCAACCTCCTACTCTCTGCCCTGAGGATGCCTACATACACGTGAACACACTTTCTCTCTCTTTCTCTCTCTCTCTCTCTCTCTCTCCCTACACATTCCCTCGCTCGCTCTTTCTAAAAGGCACAAACACACCAGCAAGACGCCAACGTGTGGGTGTGTGCAAAACGACTTCACAGTTTTAATAATGGCACATTATACTTGCATCGTATGCCTCGCACAATATAAAGGGGTAATTGCACAGTGCCAATGTATAGAACGTGTGACTGAAGTGCTACTTTAAATGATGCCAATTGAACTTTGCTACACAGAAATCTCACGCCTGGAATAGGGCCTGCACCATATGCACCAAAAAAAAAAAAGAAAAGGAAAAAAAAATGTTGTGATTGTATGCCTACACATTGTGACTGCAATATGCCTTTGCATATACTTAAACCATTAGAACGCAACCTGCGATAATCATGTCATTATGATTATCAAAACACACACGCCGAACGTGTCTGACGTTATTCAGAAAGCTCGCTGGACAAACTACGGTATAGTTTCTATAGTAATGAATGGCAACAACGCTCCATGTAAACGGATGCGTCATTGTTGAGGCGGGGAAGTTTTCTGTGAGGAGACAAATATTTTGCACCTTTGGAAGGAGTCTCCAGTGTCAGACTCAGAGAAAGAGCTGGAACTTTTCCAACATGGGAAAATGTGGTATGAACTGGATGATCTTCGGATGAGTAATATTTACTCCGTAGAACTGCTTGCAAATTTTATTTTGCTGTCATACGTCAACCCGGAAATCTTTAGCAAGCCGATTCTGCTGCGTCACTCTTGGTGAGAATACGATAAACCTGCTACGTCAGCTGAACATCTGGGTGTTTTTTAAAAAAGATGTGATTTCATAAGATGACACTCGGTGTAATCCGTGTTTCTCATCCTGAGCTGAAAATACAGCTAAATATAATCGTTAGGACGAGCTGGTCAAAGAACACAGTTTGGTTTGAAGGCCCTCGGAATGCACAAAGATACCACACACACACACACACACGCACACACAGTCTTTCACCTTGCCCTATTATTTGTTCGTCTGCTCTTTATCAGCCATATCTCAGCTCCTCTCTTGTTTTCTTTGTGCACCGCTCACTGTCTCTCCACCACGTCTCCATCTGTCTTCCTCTGAGTTTCTTTTACATGTCATTGTTGCTTTTTCTCTTACAGTAAACTCTACTCTCTCTCTCTCCTATCCTCTCCCTCTGTGTAATAGTATTAATAGTAACAGTAGTAATAGTAGTAGTAGAAGTAAGTACAGTAGTAGTAGCAGTAGTTGCAGTTGTAGTAGTAATAATATTAGTAGTAACAGTAGTAATGGTAATAAAGGTGGTAGTAGAAGTAGTAATAGTAGTAGTAGTAGTAGTAGTAATAGTAGTAGTAGTAGTAGTAGTAGTAGTAGTAATAGTAACCGTGGTGGTAGTAGAAGTAGTAATAGTAGTAGTAGTAGTAGTAGTAATAATAGTTGTAATAGTGGTGGTAGTAGAAATAGTAGTAGTAGTAGTTGTTGTTGTTGTAATAGTGGTGGTAGTAGAAGTAGTAATAGTAATAGTAGTAGTAGTAGTAGTAGTAGTAGTAGTGGTAATAGTAGTAGTAGTAGTAGTAGTAGTAGTAGTGGTGGTAGTAGAAGTAGTAATAGTAGTAATAGTAGTAGTAGTAGTAGTTCTTGTAATAGTGGTGGTAGTAGAAGTAGTAATAGTAGTAGTGGTAATAGTAGTAGTAGTAGTGGTGGTGGTAGTAGTAGTAGTGGTAATAGCAATAGTAGTAGTAATGGTAATAGTAATAGTGGTGGTAGTAGAAGTAGTAATAGTGGTGGTAGTAGAAGTAGTAGTGGTAATAGTAATAGTAGTAGTAGTAGTAGTGGTAATAGTAGTAGTGGTGGTAGTAGAAGTAGTAATAGTAGTAGTAGTAGTAGTGGTAATAGTAATAGTGGTGGTAGTAGTAGTAGTAGTAGTAGTAGTAGTAGTAGTGGTAATAATAATAGTGGTGGTAGTAGAAGTAGTAATAGTAGTAGTAGTAGTAGTAGTGGTAATAATAACAGTGGTGGTAGTAGAAGTAGTAATAGTAGTAGTAGTAGTGGTAATAGTAATAGTGGTGGTAGTAGAAGTAGTAATAGTAGTAGTAGTAGAAGTAGTAGTTGTAATAGTGGTGGTAGTAGAAGTAGTATTAGTAGAAGTAGTAGTAGTAGTAGTTGTAATAGTGGTGGTAGTAGAAGTAGTAATAGTAATAGTAGTAGTAGTAGTAGTTGTAATAGTGGTGGTAGTAGAAGTAGTAATAGTAGTAGTAGTAGTAGTAGTAGTTGTAATAGTGGTGGTAGTAGAAGTAGTAATAGTAGTAGTAGTAGTAGTAGTAGTAGTAGTTGTAATAGTGGTGGTAGTAGAAGTAGTAATAGTAATAGTAGTAGCAGTAGTAGTTGTAATAGTGGTGGTAGTAGAAGTAGTAATAGTAGTAGTAGTAGTAGTAGTAGTAGTAGTTGTAATAGTGGTGGTAGTAGAAGTAGTAATAGTAATAGTAGTAGTAGTAGTAGTTTTTATAATTGTCTTTTTACCCTAAAAATGTACATATAAAAACAAATTAACATTAAAATTTAACACGTTAAAGCATCTTACATATCTTACATAAAATGTCCTCAACAGCACGGATTAATGAATTAAAACAATCCATTTATATGCAGAATTTATGGTTGACAATATCAGTGATGTTGATATAGGATGCCAATAACAGTCTCAGTCCAGTAGTTTAAACAGATTCCATTTTGGTTTGTGTTTGTATTGTGCACTTTATAGAAGGTCAGATCACGAGTAAGCACTTCGCAAGTCTTGCACTTTCACTTCCTGCCTTAAAACCTTACTTCCTTTGCTGCTTTAGGTTTGCACACTCAATAAAAAACAACATGGATTTATTCTCATAAAAAATGAACCTTTTTGCAAAATAAACTTTAAGCAACCAAAGCTGGAACACAGCTTGATAAAATAGTGCTTTTTAAATAAAATATTTACATGCATATTAAAACCATCAGACTAATATCCACTCTCTGACCGTGATAAGACGTGCCACTGAGTCATTACACTGATTTGTTTTTCAAGCATTGTGTCTTTAATACGATGCAATCCACCTGTAATCCAGCCTGGACATGTAACCTCTCCTACACTTGTCCTGGTTTAATATTGTAAGTGTTTACAGCCGTGTTTCAGTTGCAGTGCAGATGTGCGTTTCAATTTCATTACCACGCTTGTTCAGAGAGAGAGAGGGAGGGAGAGAGAGAGAGGGAGAGAGAGAGAAGTAAAAGAGAAGATGAGAGAGAGACATGATGTGATGAGGAGTGTTAATGAAATTCTATATGCTTTGTCTACAGCTATCTTTAATACCTTTTTAACAAATGCTATTAGCACAGACACTGATGAGACAGAAACAGAGCTAGAGACTGTGTGTGTGTGTGTGTGTGTGTGTGTGTGACAAAGAGAGAAAAAGGGACAGCATGCTGAACGGCGTGAATGTATGCGAGTTTGACACACACACACACACACACACACACCCATGACAGAGTGCGGCACCTCATCAATCACCCTGGCTAATTCTCTGTAGCCTATATCAGACTTTTATCTTCCCCAGATATGAGATGCTGCTTGGCCCCGGTAATGCAATCATCTCTCTCTCTCTCTCTCTCTCTCGCTCTCTCTCTCTCTCTCACACACACACACACAGCAAATTTAGCCCTGGATGAATACACACCCTCGCCGGGAGACCTTGGCTGACGAAACCGGCCATGTACATCAACAGTACATAAAAGCAAACATTACTATAGTTCCGTAAAATAATATCTAGTTTGTTATTATAGTTTATGAGTGTTATATATTGGCTCATTTCTTTTATAGTGCAGTGCTTTTGAACTCTGGATTCTGATTGGTCAGAAAATGTCGATTGATTATCCACAACAGCAGCCGCAAAAGTAAATCACAGGTTCATATCAATGCATCGGGTTCTAATACGTTATCGTTTTTATAGTAACTATTTAGACAGGGACTTGTACGGCAGACGCTCCACATCAAAACGTGTAGCTCTTGATATGGTGAGGCTTTCTGTAAGGAGACGTTGGAAGGAAGGAGTCTCCAATGTCAGCAGGTAAAACTGTAACTTTAACTTTTTCTTCAAGACAGAGGATTTTGCGCTTCCTGGTTTCTAGGTAGAATGACAAGCTGTCGAATTGAACCTGAAACTAAAGGTTGGGTAGCTGTATATTCGCTTCCTGTCAAGACGCATAATGTAACCCAGTCGTTGATTATTTTAATATAGCAGAACACGACCACGTATTTTATTCCTTACTCAACCTACAGTAACGTTGCGCGACCGGCCAAAAATGGAATTTATACAATTACCCACCAAAGGTAATCAATCAGCCAAGACATATTTGCTGTCCAGCATTTTTTTTTTTTTTTTAATAGCATCTAATTTAGCATCAAGCCAAAAATAAATAAATAAATAAATCACACACCTGGCTCGGAAGACATTTAACCTCTAAGACTCACAGCTTATTATTCAGTATCTCTCTCCAAAAAAAATTCCATTAAAAAAGGTACTACGATGAATTATTCAATAGCTACAGTGAAATTAGTAGTGCAGTTAAGTAGGACTTAAATAAAACCAGGAAATTTATATACAATTAATTTAATGAAATAAAAAAATATAATAAAATCTGAACTATATCTTCAACTCAATCACTCAATACCATAAAATTCCACCTTCTGACTTTAGGCCACGCCTCCCGAGTATGTCTCTTTCACTCAGGAAAGGGAATGTACCGTGTCTTACTCATTTGCTCTCAGAAAACGCGTCATCCTCGACGGGGGTTGTGGTGGATCCGAAGCCAATCCCAGGAAAACAGGGCGTGAGACGGGAATACACCCTGGACGAAACGCCAGTGCATCACAGGGCACAGGATCACGACACACGCAGGATCACTCATATCCAGTGGCGTCGCTAGACCCTAGACTCCAGCCCCAGTAAAATGTTCCTGATAAATCATTGTCTGATTTACAGTAGATACGTCTGAAAACAGGCGTTCCTATTCATTCAACATTATCATTTACATCATTTGAATTATGCCACCAGAAATTTCTGAAGTACTATTGTAAAATTCTTTACAATAAAATTCTCACATCTCCGCAGTAGAAGATGATTAACATCACCCTTAAACTCATTACAACGCAATCGTGATTAAAATATACTTGTTTAACACGTCCTACTCTTATTTCTCAATTCTTTTACCTTGTCAGATATACCTTAGTGATTCTTGAGGATTTACAAGGCCAATCCTGGTTCTTTATTGCGCCTTGAATACTTTTCAAGCTTCTATTATTTTATGTATAAAGCCCAAACTGAAAGGCGAAAAGACTATAGCACAGAGCCAGCGCTGGTTAAAGTGGTAAATGACCTACTACGGGCCTCTGATCAGGGTTGTGTCTCCTTGCTTGTGTGACTTGACCTTAGTGCAGCTTTTAATACTATAGATCACACTGTTCTCCTTGACAGACTAGAAAATGTTGTTGGCATTAAGAGAACGGTCCTCTCCTGGCTCAGGTCTTATTTGACCAATCGTTATCAGTTCGTAGATGTAAATGGCGACTTCTCCACGCATAACGAGGTTAAATTTGGTGTTCCACAAGATTCTGTTTTAGGCCCACTGCTTTTTACTTTATATTTATATATATATACATATATTTATATATATATATATATATTTATATATGCTAGCTCTGGGTCAAATTATTCGTAAACATTGAATTAGCTTCCACTGTTATGCTGATGATACACAGCTGTATGTTTCAGCAAAGCCAGAGGACAGACAGCAACTTAGTACAGTTGAGGATTGTGTAAAGGACATTAGACGGTGGATGCTTAATAAACTTCCTGTTCCTTACTTACTTAAAAGACAGAAGTACTTGTACTAGGACCACGTGTAGCTAGAAGTAAGTGTTCTGATCACACAGGAACATTCTTTCCATTTCGTCATGTGCAGCAGTAAAAGACCTTGGAGTGATTATTGACTCCAGTCTTTCATCTGATGCTCATGTAGATAATATTATTAGGATAGCCTTCTTTCATCTCAGAAATATTGCTAAGATAAGAAATATATTGTCACTACACGATGCAGAAATATTAGTTCATGCTTTCGTCACCTCTAGACTAGATTAGTGTAATGCCTTACTGTCTGGATGTTCCAGTAGGAGCATAAACAAACTCCAGGTAGTCCAGAATGCAGCTGCACATCACCCCGATCTTCTCCACACTGCATTGGCTCCCAGTGAAATCACGCATTGATTATAAAATACTACGATTGATCTATAAAGCACTGAACGGTCTCGTGCCACAGTATCTAAGCAAACTTTTGGTTTTCTATGATCCGCCACGCCTACGTCGATCAAAAAGTGCAGGCTATTTGACGGTACCTCGAAAAGCGAAGGGGGAAGAGTTTTCTCTTACAAAGCCCCACAGTTATGGAACAGCCTTCCAATTAGTGTTCGGGACTCAGACACAGTCTCAGTGTTTAAGTCCAGGCTGAAAACTTATTTGTTTACTCAAGCTTACCATGAATAGACTTTCTTTTATGCAAAATACAGTTTTATCCATTGCGGGATAATAAGCATACCTAATAATCTCTCCCTCTCTTTACCTCCCTCTCCTTCTGTCGAGCCACACATGATTTTATGGAGATGCCAGTGATTCTGACCCTTTCTGCACTCCCGACCTGCCTGATCCATCCGGATGCACTACCTCCGGTTGGAGCTTTCATCATCTGGAGGCTACAGACTGGAGATCGCTGAGGATGGTACCGCTTGAAGTACCATGGAAATGGTTTTGGATTTCAATTCCACATGGACGTTCTCGCTGTGGTTGCTGGGACTACGGTTGCTGCGATGGCCTTGGGACTGCAATTACCACATGCAGTTTTGCACTCGGGTCTCCTTTAGTGAACAGTGGACTAGTTCAACAAACAGACTTCATATAAAAACCAGAATGAACTTTCTTTTACTCTCACACTATCCGTCGTGACCCAGATGAGGACGGGTTCCCTTCTGAGTCCGGTTCCTCTCAAGGTTTCTTCCTCATATCATCTTAGGGACTTTTTCCTTCGCCACCGGCTTTATTTTCCACACCGCTCACACATCTGATCCAAATGGTCATCTAATCATCAGGCATTTCATTAGTTTGATCGGATATATTAAGTCGAAACTGCCTGAGGTGAAAATCCTCACGTCAAATGAATTTGAAAGGCATTCAGCTTCCTGGGTGAAATGTGTATATTCAGTGTCTACAAATATAAAATATAAAAAAGTATCTCCAGCGCAAAACTAAAGAAGTAAACTTTGGACTCGCAGCACGTACTGTCTGACATGACGTAATTACGTAATTGTGTAAATGTCATATTGGCTTAACTATTGATTGTATAGTATAGATTTGGAGTTTCCGAGCTTCCGAGAATTTGACTTTCCGAGCTTTGCTTTAGGACGTAATAATTACACAGCAGTGATTTAATCAAATCAGCCGAGAAAATAGATTTCCTTTATTCCCCCTCTAAGAGTGTGTAGACAGCAGGTTTGTGTGTGTGTGTGTGTGTGTGTGTGTGTCTGATTAGACAGATTGTGCCTGTAATGTATTCACATGAAGAACAGCTGATGAAGAAGAAAGGATGAATAAAAGCCCTGCATGTTTACCGTCTCCATGACAACCACAACAGGCCAGACAAAGGGTGTTCAGGTTGTTCATAAAGGGTGCACACACACACACACACACACACACACACACACACACACACATGTCTAAACACGCACTGTGTTGTAATTAAAGTAAAATCTATTTGCCAATAAAAAGGTAGACTGCTGTCACACACTAAGACACACACACACACACACACAAAACAAACGCATACATAAAATCAATAAACACAGTTGACCACATGCTTGCGTCACAAGCTTTCAAAGCACATTTCCGAGACCTTTTGAGAAGAAGTGACGAGTGTTCAGTGTACTATGATGAGTCATGATTGTGGAAAATAGAGAAAACACTGCTTTAAAAAAAAAAATAGAAATGTGAAGAAATTCGAAAGCAGGTACACAAATAACCAGTGTGTTTTTCAATACCGGTTAGCAAAAGGACACACCTACTTCTCAAAGAGCTTCTTCCAAAAAAAAGTATGGAAAATGCTAATAAACACAAAGAGGAGTGAATTGTAAATGTACTTTGACTTGTATATAAACTAAAAACGTATAAAGACGAGGTATTTGATGTTTTACCTATTCAACTGCGTAGTTTCTCGAAGGTAAACATTTATTTTGAAATTGACGCATGCAACACATTCCAGAAAAGTTGGGACAGGGGCCATTTAGGACTAATAGCGATGTGAAGTTGAAATAAGAAGGTGATGTGAAACAGGTGAGGCAATCGTTTAATCATGATATATAAGGAGAATTCAAAAAAAGGCCCAGTCCTTCAAGAGCAAGGACGGGTCGAGGCTCGGCAATCCAACACTTTGAGAAGAACATTCCCCAAAGGAGAATCAGTAGGATTTGGGGTATTTCACCTTCTACAGTGCACAACATAATTAAAAGATTCAAGGAATCCGGGTAAATCTCGGTGCGTAAAAGACGAGGCTGAAAACCACTTCTGAATGTGCGTGATCTCCGATCCCTCAGACGTCACTGTCTTAAAAACCGTCAGTCTGTAATGGAGATCCTGACATGGGCTCGGGAATACTTTGGTAAACCTTTGTCAGTCAACACCATTCGCCGCTGCATCCACAGATGCAAGTTAAGGCTTTACTATGCAAAGCAGAAGCCATACATCACCGCTGTCCAGAAGCGCCGCCCACTTCTCTGGGCTCGGTCTCATCTGAGATGGACAGTAGCACAGTGTAATCATGTTTTGTGGTCCGACGAGTCGACATTTCAAATAATATTTGGACAAAACAGCCGTCGTGTTCTCTGGGAATCCGACAGGAACCCGTTTGAAGGGTACCTACGTAGTGCCTTTATAAAACATTCATTAGCACTGCATAAATATTTCATAAAGCAATACTGGAGAATTTATGAAAGGCTTTTACCAAAATGGAGGTTTTACGCAATTGTGTCTTTTTGTTGCCTGTCTGTTGTGTGACTGTATTATTATAATTTTTTTTTTATCCATATCTTGCAGGTTATTAGCTTATTAACAATTTAGTTTGAAGGCATTGAAAGTATTCATTCGGCTGGCATGTGGGCTTCAAAAATAAGGAAGCTATACTGGAATGGAGCTCCATAATCATTTGTAAATAAATATACTGTACTAAGTGCACAATTCCATTTTTCTATAAAAAAAAAAAAATACTAACTAACTAAAAATACTAATACTATCATACTGAATTTCGTATTAGCAAAAAAATATGTCCACCTGCCATTTTACCTTGTGTGATGTGTACTTATGGTATCTATTTCTTATAGGAACGTGGTGTGTGAATTCTGGCTCGACAGTTCCTCTACCTCAGCTACATCCCTCGAATCTCAACTACAGATGTGGACGCGACTGTTTGCTTTTGGGGGTTTTTTTTTCTTTTTTTAAATAAATCCTGCTCATACAGTCATTATTTTCGTTTGTAGCTGCTTGAGACATTTTCTAACACATTACGTTTGTTCTATCTCGCCAAAATATAAACAAGCTAGTAGCTTGAGACTTAAACTCCCGTCACACTGACAAGGCAGTTACTAAGGATGAATGAATGGACGCTGTAAACGAATGTTCATCGCATGTTAACGAACTGCTCACTCGCGCACTCGCTCCTGCACGAAAGTAAAACCTCATACTCATTCGAAGGTTTTGTGGCTTCCTTGTTTGCACGATCCAAGTCCTGGTGCAATCCTCTAGTCTCAAACGGATGTCCTTTGAACCCTTCTTGAAGGAAAAACAAAAAACAAAAAACAAAAAACAAAGTATATGCATTTGTGTCAATTTAGACCATTTGAACTGTTCCGAATATCGTGTTCGTATTCGGTTACGTCCCATCATAGAATACGGTAATAATTCGTATGCCAGCGCCATCTGGTGTCACATTGAAGAAGACGGGTTCCCTTTGGAAGTCTGATTCCTCAAGTGTCGTCTTAGGGAATTTTTTTTTTCTTCCTGCCCACTTTTGCCTCTAAACCTACACCTGGATTTCTGTAAAGCTGCTTTGTGGCGCTGTTTCTTATTAAAAGTGCGTTACAAATCAAATTCGAATCACTTATCCGACCGGCGTGTTCTAGTTATCCGAAAAGCGTGTTGTAGTTATCCAAACAGTCGATTTCACAATACTTTAAGTGTAAGCTTTGTGCATGTGGCGCATTCGGACTTTTTTTCCTCCCGTGGTTAGATAATTGAGACAGGGTGTGTACCAACAGTGTCCGCATAATAAATCTCAGCTCAGCAGAAAACACCCTCGCAGCAGACTCAAACACACCCGTGCCAGGCCGAATATCCTGCGCAAATGCACAAAAATCTAATTTGCTTCTGTGACCCAGCCATCACGACTGCAGAGAAGGCATTAATCAAAGACATGCGCCCTCTAGCCATGTGCCAACGCTGAAGGAAGAAGTTGTGTTTTGGAGGCGATGTTTGTTACACCAGTATATCTTTGAAGTCTGTCTCACAGTAGGGGTTAAACTGATAAATGTCCTGCTTCAGTGTGCTTTCTAACATGTGCTTGCTCACACACACACACACACACACACACACACACACACACAGAGACAGACTAAATGAAAGACATACAGACACACATCCCTCCTACTGTGCTCAGGCTCAGGATGCTAAGCTGTGTCTGCTCAGCTGTCCTGATGTTCCAGCTGTCTGCTCATGATCAGTGCCGCCTAACAAGCTTTCAGTCTTTCTGGAAGGTGAGATGAAAGGCTTTTGATCTTGATTGAGGAAAAAAAAACCTATATACGTTATCATTAAAAATCACTCACTGAGACACTGTCCAAACCTGAGACTCAAATGATGTTCCCGTAATACTTTACCGTTCATAGTGGTCCTACAGAACACTGCACAACCCTACACAGCCTAATACAACCCTCATCGGCTGTTAGAAAGACTGCTATTGAATTCCATTCGATTTTCAATTCAATTTTATTTGTGTAGCGCTTTTAACAACGGACAGTGTCTCAAAGCAGCTTTACAGAGATATATAAACACAGGATACGGATTTTAAGTGTGTGAATTTATCCCTATTGAGCGAGACGGTGGTGACGGTTTCGAGGGGAAAAACTCCCTAAGATGATACGAGGAAGAAACCTTGAGAGGAACCAGACTCAGAAGGGAACCCGTCCTCATCTGGGTCACGACGGATAGTGTGAGAGTAAAAGAAAGTTCATTATGGTTTTTATATGAAGTCTGTTTTTTGAACTAGTCCACTGTTCAACCTGAGTGCAAAACTGCATGTGGTAATCGCAGTCCCAAGGCCATCGCAGCAACCGTCGTCCCAGCAACCACAGCGAGAACGTCCATGTGGAATTGAAATCCAAAACCATTTCCATGGTACTTCAAGCGGTACCATCCTCAGCGATCTCCAGGCTGTAGCCTCCATTTGATGAAAGTTCCATCCAAGTGGAACTGAGGTCCAAAACTATTTCATGGTACTTTAAGGTGGGGCATCCAGAGCAGCACGAGAATTGACTTTCAGTTGACATGACACCTGAACTTTTGTTACATATGATTGTGTTATGACATTTTCCTTTCCAGGTTCACTTGCGTTATGAGAGCTGATTTCGTGGCTGATTAAGGTTGTGTACATACAGTAAGCCTTATTAAATGGTTATGTCGGTTTATGTCAGGTGTCCCATATGACCTTATGTGCACTTCGGGGTAAAGTGTTACAGGAGTAAGCTATTAGAACGTATTTCTGATCTCTATGTCTGATGATTTTTTTTGTTGTTGTTCTTTTGTCGCTTACATTTCTGACATGAGCTTGCTGGCACATTTATACCTGTTGATCTTCGCTAGAGAAAATAATACTCCAGCTATGAGCCATTTCCATTTACTCATTTAGCGGACGCTTTTATCCAAAGAGACTTACAAATGAGGAAATACAAGTAAAGCGATATATCGAGCGGAGAACAATACAATTAGTGCTACCGTACAAGATTTCTAATTGAGTTCTAGAGAAGAAAAGTGTGCAGCGTCGAGGTGTAAGAGCCAGAGAACGTTTATTTATTCATTTATTTATTTATTTATTTATTTATTTATTTAAAATAACGTGGGGGTTGGCATTTTAGGGGTTAGTGAAGTGCTCACGGAAGAGGTGGGTCTTTAGCTGTTTTTTTGAAGATAGTGACAGTGTGGTCCGGATTGAGGTTGGAAGTTCATTCCACCACTGAGGGACGGTTCGTTTGAAGGTTCTGGAAAGGGACCTTGAGCTACGCTGAGTAGGCGCTACTAAGCGTCGGTCGTTAACCGATCGCAGGTTACGTGAGGGAACGTAAACCTCAAGGAGAGTGTTGAGGTAGGGGGGTGCTGTTCTAGACAAGGTCTTGTACGTGAGCATCAAGGCCTTGAATTTAATACGGGCGGCTACAGGAAACCAGCGGAGGGAGATGAAGAGGGGTGTGACATGGGTTCTTTTGGTCCGGTTGACCTGGAAAGTACCCAAGTTGAGAGACGTTCTAGAGAAGCTAGGAATAGATTGAGTTATGTAAACTTCAATGAAATTTGACATATAAGGCGCCTGACGTTTTCACGTTTTTTTTTGTTTTTTTTTAACGCTAGACATTTTCACAAAGCACTACGTACAGCACAATATGCTCCGTTCACGTTTAAGGTGATGAATACATACATGCAGAGGACAGCTATTTCATGTGAGTGATGATCTCACAAGCAGGAGAGTCACCAATACCACTTGTTCTATTTGAGGATGCTTTTATCAGAGCCACAGGGCAGGAAATGAATCACACGCTCGCTGTTTGTCAGCATCACCGGGGCTGGAGTGTTTTCTAGCGCTTTCTGCCTCGGTTTTAATTACCTGTCAGTCAGAAGCTGGTGCACAGCTAACATCCCAACACACCCTCGGGAAACAGTCGATATATCAGATTAGACTCCCTCCATCTGGGAGACAGCGGACGCCCGCTGAAAGCTGTTTAGCATGCGAGCGCTCTGGGACACAAACAAACACGTGTGTAACGCACACTCAGAGAGCGTTACAGAGAGTCTGAGTGAAGGATGGAAAACGGCTGCAGGAAAAGAAACAGACAAAAACACAGAAACTGTGTGTGCGTGTGTTTGGGGTGGGTAGGCTACGTGTGTATGTATGCATGTGCATACACATACTGTGTGTGTATATGTATACCGTATGTGTGTGTATGTACTGAAAGGGTGCGTGTGTGTGTCTGCTTGGGTTGTGTACTCTAGGTGTCTATGCATGTGTTTGCTGTAAGGGTGTGTGTGTGTGTGTGTGTGTGTGTGTGTGTTTGTTTGAGGTGTGTACTCTGTGTATATGTATGTGTGTGTACAGTATATATATACTGTACTAAATATGTGTGTGTGTGTGTGTGTGTGTGTGTGTGTGTGTGTGTGTACACATGTACGCCAGTGCATACTGTGTGTTCGTGTATATACAGTATATACGTGTCTATGTATGTGTTTGCATATACACACTGTAAGGGTGTGTGTGTAAGGGTGTGTGTGTATATGTTTGTTTGGGGTGTGTACTTTGTGATTCTGTATGTGTGTGCATATACATACTGTGTGTGTGTGTGTGTGTGTGCGTGCTTCTTCTCTGTGTGTGTGTGTTTCGAAGTGTGTACCCTATATGTACATGTGTGTGCATATGCATACTTTAAGTGTGTGTGTGTGTGTGTGTGTGTGTGTGTGCGTTTGTGTTTCTTATGTGTGTATGTGTGTGTTTTGGTGTGTGTACCCTATGTATATATGTGTGTGCATATACATACTTTAAGTGTGTGTGTGTGTGTGTGTGTGTGTGTGTGTGTGTGTGCGTGTGTGTACCCTATGTGTATATGTGTGTGCATATACATACTTTAAGTGTGTGTGTTTGTGTGTGTGTGTGTGCGTGTGTGTACCCTATGTGTATATGTGTGTGCATATACATACTTTAAGTGTGTGTGTGTGTGTGTGTGTGTGTGTGCGTGTGTGTACCCTATGTGTATATGTGTGTGCATATACATACTTTAAGTGTGTGTGTTTGTGTGTGCGTGTGTGTGTATGTGTGTTTCTTATGTGTGTGTGTTTCGGTGTGTGTACCCTATGTGTACATGTGTGTGCATACACGTACTTTAAGTGTGTGTTTTTGTATGGTGAGGTGTGTACTCTTAGTGTATGCATGTATATGTGTGTACGTATGCATACTGTGCATGCACGTGTGTGTATACATTGAATGTGCCTGATTTCACTCGTGTTGATCTGACGCTAAGCCCACCGCTCTTCTGTTGCCATGGCGACTGGGTTATTACCATCCAAATAGAGGAGTGGGGTTTTATTCACAGCTCATTAAGACACATGTCACATGTACGGTACGTGCGCCCGTCATGCTGCTCCCAGCCAATAGGAAGGCAGAATTATGACGCGTATTGATTACTGATTTAATGTCTGGATAACAGTACGCATCACTGTGGCTGTGTGTTATTATGACTGACGCATTAAATTGGTACAATTACCTGCCCACTATTTCCATGCAGTGACACAGACATATTGTGATAATAAACATATTAAATATATTGTGTGTAAGGTAGCTGTTTTTCTTTTTGCTTCCGCCCAGTTTGTGCTATTTTTGTAGTAACGTGGACGGAGGAGCGCGACACGTGAGCGTGACATTCGAAATCTGCCAAACCGACTTGATGTCTCTGAACGTAGACACAAGAGCAGCACATGAGCACAGCTACTGAATTCTCGATAGGTCAGAAGGCGTTGGTTAATTGATTTTCTAACACCAGCTGGGATAGTAGATCCCAGTGCTGATGAGGAAACGTGTGACGTATCGGACGTAATGGAGGTTAGGACGGATGCAAGTGCAGATAAGAGCTTTTAATAAAGAGGGACAGGCAGACAAATCCAAATCATGAGACAATAGCGTGGTCAAAAACAGGCAGTGGGTCAGGATATCAACAAACAGGCATAAACTAGGCGAGGCGAGAATCGAGATTGAGAAACAAGAAACAAGATCAACGACCATGAAACAAAACGAGGAACAGGGTACAAACGCTTGGTACGGTGATAACACTCAATCCTTCGCAAAGTCATTGTTTTTAAGCAGTCTCTTTATACTGTGGTCTTGAGTGTTGTGAATTGGATGCACGTGTGCGTGATTCGAATGGATGTGAGTGCTTCTGGGAATTGCAGTCCGTGGTGGCCATGTTTGTAGGCCGCAGTGCAGGATGGGAAATGTAGTCACTGGTTTGCTGTGATATGACAGAACGACTGTTTGTAGCTGCTATAACGTAAGCAATGACAGGAACTAACTTATCTCGCGGATGTGTTGTTTCTTTCGCCAAACTGCTGCCATATAAGAAGAATAAAAAGTGTCTGGCCCTATCACACCACCCCGTTGCTGTTATCTTCCTATAATCATTTTTGTTTGTTTGCATTTTTTTTCATGCAGGATCATTATTTTGACCGTGTATTCAGTACCTTTGGAGTATTTACTCAAATATACACCTCACCCATAGCCTTTCTTGCTGCTTTCTAACTTCTCTCTCTCTCTCTCTCTCTCTCTCTCTCTCTCTCTCTGGCTATATTTCCGATTTCTGAAACGAAACGCAACTCGTTCTGTTTTTCCATCAACTACAATTATGGAAATATTCTAAAAAAAGCAACAGGATGAAAATTAAAAGAGCATCATGACACCCACACAGCCACAGAGAGACCAGAACGCAGAGAGTTTGCTTCACTCTTTATTGTATCATCTCTGTAATGATATGCTCATGAATATAAATAAATAAATAAATAAATAAATAAATAATTAAATTGAAAACCAGGTGGACCAAAACTTCGCTCCTATAATTCTCTAACTGTCTCCTGTAATTCATCCTAGTATTATTATGTTGTCTGCTCATTACCCACTCCTATCATCTGCTGCGCTAGTCTCGCTGCCGATATTCGCTGATCCGAACCTGTATGCAGGTGCCTACATCTCTGATTTAAGACAGATGAATTTCCTGCACATATTGTTATGAAAAGGCGTTTTGCATTTCCAGCAGCTGCCTGTATGCTACACCATTGTTCATCCGAACGTTCCATGGAACGTTCAGTGGGTGTTTGTATTATTGCCACTTTCAAAACATTCAATCTCATCATGATGCAAAGCTTTGCCTAAGAGCTAGCTTATTGTCTACAAATTATGCAGAAAGACTTCAGAAAAGAATGAAGAGGCAATAAGGGCAGAAGGAAGTGCTTAGATATTGGGTTTTATTATCAGTTTGCTGGAAACGGAACAACGACTTTCCCGTGAATTTCACTTTAACTGTCAGTGAATCTGACGACAGACACGATGTGTCTCAGCTTAAATGCACTTTTGGAACTGGTCTAACTGCTCATTCCACAAACTGGGTATGAAAGTAATGCACAAAATGAATGAAATCCTTTGACATAAATGTGCTGAACAATGACCAAAACCTCAACTAGGGCCAGTTTCCTTAACAATCTTAGGCCTATACTTATGGATAAAGCGAGACCTTGTATACAGCTTGATAGGGTATATCGACTGAAACCCAGAGCAATGGTTGCTTAGATGGTTGAGGCTTTTGGATTCTGATCGCAGTTCAAAACAGTTATGACTGTTGGGTCTTTGAGCAAGGCTTTAAACCTCAACTGCTCAATTGTAAAAAAAAAAAATAATAATAAATTTTAGATGAAAGCACCAGGGATTAGCCTTAAAACATAAATGCAAAAAGATGCATCTATATCTAAATCTAATTGTTATAAATCTGAGATTACACCTGGTCATTTCATAAATCTCCTACCTGGATTGTAACCTGATAAGATCTGGCCCACGAGTAGTCAAATTACAGCTATAATCTGATTACTAGGGCTGTAGGAGTCTGGGCTCAAGATTTTTCTGTATTGACTTGGACTTGATCTTGACTTGGCCTCGACCACCTTATGACTCAGGTTTGCCTCTGTTCCAGCTAGTCCTGGTTTCTGACTTATCAATGCCAGTTATGTCTACAGCCCTACTGATTACTGTATCATGTAGAATATGCAGCTCAAGTCTTAATATATGAGTATATAATTTCTGAGTAGCCATTTTCTTAGCTAAGGACCATTGTGTTTTGTTTGCCCGGGGGGGTTGGGGGGGGGGCAGTGGATCTGGGTTTAAATGCATTTTGAGTACAACCCCTATCTGGATATTGTCACATCAACCTGGGGTCTTACACCTTCCCACCAGCAGAGGTCCACCTCCCTGAGTGGACTCAAACTAAGAATCCTTGTGAAGTCTTGCCAGCTCTTGAATATGTACCGGTTGCCTCTCCTGTGTTTTGACCCTTGCCTCTTTCTTTTACTACTCTTTGGATTATACTGATTGTATTCGTAGTTGCTCTCCTCATGAACCTAGAGCGCATGAATCCTCAATCCTCTCTCGAGTCCTCTGTCCTACAGATAACATTCTGATGCTGGAGATGTACTTTAGCTAGATCATTGGTAATGAAACTGATCTGTGGATTGTATTAGCATTAGTTACTACCGTTTGCTAACATGTTTATTGTATTGAACAGTACAAAATGGCGTGTCAATTGCCAAAATTCCCAATCTCCATGCAAAATCAGAATTTTTGACACAGGAACCATGCCTTGCAGAACCGGATACAAGAAACTTACACAGGAAATTGGGAGCTGATTTGCATATTGTGTACAATACAGCAATCGGATTAAGTCGTCAGATTCTTCAATACTTCTTTTCATGTGGTTAACATCTTATCAGGATAAAGCTCGTGAGCTGTCATGTTCTAGACTATGATCTAAGAACAGAGTTCTAGACTATGAACCCCCACTCAGCGTTTCAATTTTCGCTCGTTTTCATTTATTTACCCACCACTGTACAATGATCTTCAGATTCACATTGCTTGGTGTATATTTAAAAAGATTTAAAAAAAAAAAAAAAAAAGCATGAATATAACTGGTCTGGAAAAAACCAAGAACCAAAACCCATACCCAGCTAGAATGTATAGTAGCACTTCCATCAGTCTTACCTGGCAGGCATTGTAGAGCAGCTGATGCTCAAATTTCTTGATGCCGAGGATCTGCTGGAACATTTCATACAGCTGGTCTTTGCTGAGGATGAGCTCGGAGGCAGCACTGGCCGTGATGCGTTGCTGGTGCTTCCGGGGATCCTCCTCGCCGCGGTAGATGGTGTCGAACTTAGCCAGCCAGGAGCTCAGCACCGTCTCCTTGCTCAGGCCGTCGATCTCGGGTAAGCTGCGCACTCGCTTCTCGATGTGCTTCTTAAAGACCTCGCGTGAGTCGTTGGCCGAGCAGCCGCCGCTCTGGACCATGCGGGAAACCCGGTCGCTCTTCAGAAACACCTGATAATATTGATAGCAAGTTTGTGTTAGAGTCAGTTTTGTATTCAGCCAAAAGACTTGTGCAAAATCAATGTATTTGGGTGGCTGGACACAGTTTGCCTTTCTCCTCTGGTAGAAATGCCAAGCTGTGAACAAGTGAACTGATTATTTTTACTCCGTCTCAATTCCCACCTCAGATTTTTCATACCCATTTTTCACTATACACAAGAAGCGACCAATTCTGGAAGTAGAAAAACAATTCCCGTAGAACAGCTATGGGAATTGTTGCTGTACCAGAAGCTGTATCTTTATTGCATTAGGGTTTCCACTTTTGAAATTCACTTCAAATCACTATATTGCTGATTGCAGTGATTCCCTTCAATCTGAACCGCTCTTTCCATGTCTAGCTCTGAGCGAGGCCGTTTCGCAGCATGGGCATTACGGGTTAATGATGTGCCCACCTGGGCTCTGGCTTCACACCAGCTGAAATCTGCTCGCAGCTTGTCGTGCTACTCGGCAAAACACATAGCAGGAGACCTAACCGCAGTGTTAAAACAGACAACGATGAATGGATGTTCTTTATTCTGCAGCTCCGGGTTTGACATTCATCTCTTATTCATCTTTTTGCTCTCCCTCGCTTTTTTTGTTCGTGACCTCTCTCTGCACCAGAGCTTTTTATGTCCCATAGGTTCTCGGATATGTGTTAAGGATGTAGGACGAACATCTAATATCTGATTACAAGTGTTTAATTACACTTGTTATATTGAATATTTCCTTTAGTACACAGACTGAAAGTATTCAAATATAAGGTCACTTTACTTACCTCTTTACAAATTCATTCGCAGGAACTATAACATCCCAATGACATCAATACTTTCTTTCCCCCATTTCTCTCGCTACCATTCTGTCTCTCTGTCCCTCTTTGGCTAAACAGATCAAAGTGAGTTAAAACAGGCAGACCAGCTCATGTAAATCCTCCAAGAGAACATTAATTGAATTGCTGCCTTTGTCCACTTGGCCATTTCACTGATTATTTGTCCTCATCAGTCTAAACCGCCACCAGGGTTAAGCTGATTAACCTGAAAAATCACCTTTATCCAACTCACATGCTCTTGCTTTTGACTCTTGCCGACTCTTCAAGGAAAAATGATCTCGTATGACTTATTTTAAAATGGTTGTACACCATGTTGCCAGGTTAGCGGGTCAAACTAACACACTGGTCCCTTTAAAGGTGGTTAATTCAATGAACCTTTTGTTTCTACAACGCTTCACACAAACGCATCGTCACAAGGTCACAATGTATGTCTCTAATGAGAAAGCTAGAGGTGACAGTATCAAGGAAAAACTCTTTGAGAAGGAAAGATACCTTGAGAGGGTCATTACTCATTACTCAGATAACCAGAAATATCAGATAGTAGGATGTTGATTATTACAGTATAATCTTCTATATTGACTCGACCCAATTACTGACTGTAGCCCACTTGTTACTGGGTACAATTTGGGTGATGTAATGTTTTGTAAAACTATGTAATTCTATGTAAGTCCTGGCTGTCTTGTCCCAAATGTCATCTATACAGAAGAATCTTACAACAGATGTCATGTAAGTATAGTATATAATGGAAATTTTGAGTTTGTGCAAAAATAAAATTGGCGCCAGGTATCTTGGATATGATGGCAAAAAGCTGATACAGGCTCACAGCTGTTCCAGTTTGGATGTGATTTATTTAAATATATAGAGAGAGACAGATGAAGACCCTGAAGTCCTTCCCTGATGAGAGTTAAATGCCAGAGGACTGAAAGAGTTTGTCTTATATCGATGTCTTATATCTTTGTCTGAGAGTGATGAGCATCGAGTCGGTTTCGATATCCCTTTACAAGGTGTGTGCTATTATGCGTTTGTAAACTCCTCACCTCGTAATAGCTCTGGACGGCATTAATGAATGCCTCATCTGCCACGATCTGCGTGTCTCCATTCAAGAAGGCCTGGAAGCGATCCTTTACTACCTGAAGGTGCTGTTTGCTGATCTGAATAGAAGAGAAGAGAAGGATATATTACACTCGCGATGCCAAATAAAAATGACTTCAAAATGATTTAAAATTGACTTTGTAACAAAAGCTAAAGTCATATGATATTTGAATTGAATTATGAGTGAAATACTCTTGATACAATTACATTAATCCACCTTTTGCCCTGACCCTAATCACTGTCATGTAGAACATTTTTTCTTTCTCTCTCTTGCCAAACCGAGGCCGGGGGGGGGGACGTGCAAATTATTAACATGTTGAGAACCGACTTTGTCTCAGACGTAATAATAACACAGCTTTTAAAAAAATCGAGTAATTACAGATTTCATGCCGCCATCTGCTTTTTGCCTAAAGCGCTGCTTGCTCTGTTTGTCATAACAGTTTAAAAGAGGAAAATGGGCTTTTCACATGAAGAACCTGGCATCCTGTGTGAGGAGACACCCACTGGACTAGTCTCCGTGTTCACAATCTCCTAGTTTTGTGTGTCCGAATTGTAAGAAACGGTTTTCATAGACGATGTACTGACTCTCGATTAACATCCCTTCTCTGAGAAGCTTGATGAACAATCCAGCTCAATAGAGTAGGTGGAATAAGTGAGTTTATCAGATTTCAGACTATAATTCATTAAGAGTGCACTGAAGGGTCAATATGCAAGAAGGCGCTGACAAAGTACACACTCCTCGCAGGTCCCAAAGGCACACTCTAGGATGAAGTAAACAAATTCAAAATCTAATTAGGATGATATTTTGACCTTTGCTTCCCACTTTGAGGCACTGTGCAAGACAAAGGGCGCTCTTTCCTCTCTCTCTCGCACTCTCTCTCTCTCTCTCTCTCTCGCACTCTCTCTCTCTCTCACACTCTTGCTGACTCATACTCTTGTGTAGTGCCGCACGCTCAGTGTGGGCTTTGGGTTGGACTTCTGAATGCTTAAAAGAGTAGCAGTCATCGTTACATGGTAGAGCAAATCTGAATCAGAAAAATGTCTACCGCATAATGGTGGTCATTATGGTGCAAAGCTTTTTGGGAAACATAACCCAGAGCAGCGTGCAGCAAAAGCAGAATGGGATATTACTATGATCCTGCAGGGTTGTGTTAAGCCTACGTGAAAAATGCAGAATAAAGAGCTTTAATGACGGGCTCATGATGCTAGGAGTGAGCACGCTTAACCCGTTCTGAATACGTTTCCCACATTTAGTACGTAAGGAATAAAAATCTTGACTATATGTTATAACAGCGTTATCCACAGCGTTTCCTTTTCGCGAAACTAAGAAGCAGGAAAGCGCAAAGCCCTTTGTACTAAAGACTTACCCGTGGTGGTAACTTGGTCAATTGGTAACTTGTATCTCTGGTAGACAAAAAAAAAAATCCAATCTCAAGCACGTCTTCTCTAAGCGTTGGCACTTAAATAAGGCGGAAAAGTCTATAATATCATGTTAGCCCTGTTTTCAAAAATCCCTAACTCACATGAAACCTACAATTTAAATAAAATGTGAAAACAGTCCTATTTTATGAAGTAATAGTGGGAAAATATTGCATCATGGCTGATTTAAGAGCAATTAAAGCTTCCCCGAATGCCTTAATTAGTTGGTGGAAGATCTAGACCACAGTTCGAAATGCATGAAAAAATCTTAACGGCTAGAATAACACCCGAGCCACTGACAGTATAAACTTCAGCAACAACCCCAAGCACACGGCACGTATACTGTACACGGAGTGACGTGCCGTTCGTGAATCAGTCGACTCTTCAAGACAGTTCTTTTCGGTGACATTTTAAATCCTTTATTTATTTATTTTTGAAAGAAAAACTCTCACCGAAAACTTTCGTTTTCTGTATTTATCCAGTGAATCGTATCAACCTTTGAGTTGTTTGGTACAGTACATCATAATGATTAAGTGCTTAGCACACTCACACACACTCACACACACACACACACACACACACACACTGAACAATGCTGAATCACAAACCCATCTGAATCCATCTGTTTTAATTCAGCACCCGATGTAATGACGGACGACATTGTGTCTCGACAGTCCTTTTGTAATGCAGGACCAATAAACAGAAAGCCTTTGATATGCCAGTGTGCGTTAACAATTACGGGCACGTCCACCTCCCGTACCATCTGGCCATCTCTTTCAAATGCATATGGATGGATAGTCTATCTTCAGAATATCTGATTGCAAACACACAAACACACCAAAAGTTCACCAGAATCTGTGTAGGTCTAGCTCTCTGTGTCTCTCTGTCATCTTCCCTTCGGCTGAGTCTCCTCAGACAGCATGAGCCCGTCTGTTGCGTAAGGTCCATTACTCTCATGCTGACTATAAAAAGATAAGTCACTAATGTGGTGACCACGGCAATTAAATCTCCTCCCTGTCTAGCTTTCCATCGTAGCGAGTTCTTGAGGAAACCTGGAGCCCGTGCATTAAAGACCAGCAGGGTGGTGGCGTTGAGGCTGACATCCGCCATCAACACAACAGGGAGGAACACAACATGTGTCATTTTTGAAATAGATAGATAGCGATAGAGTCTCAAAAAAACCCTTCAGTGACTATAATTTTCTTCTTTTTTCTTTTTTTTTTCTTACCTGTGTGGTTTCTGTGTTTTCTTTGAAAATTTAAGGGGCAACTCCAGTGTTTTTCAATCTTTATCGAACGCATGTGAAATGTACAGCCGATCAGCCATAACATTAAAAGCACTGACGGGTGACGTGAATAACATTGATTATCTCGTTGCAGTGGCACCTGTCGAGGTTTGGGATATATTACGCAGCAAGTGAACAGTCAGTTCTCGAAGTTGAGGTGTTGGAAGCAGGGAAAATGGGCAAGCGTGAGGATCTGAGCGACTTTGACTGTGACGGCTAGACGACTGGGTCGGAGACTTCCTTTATAAATCTTAACTGAATCGGTTTTCCTTTTATTCTCCCCTAAGCAAAGGAATACGTATCGACCTTTTTTATCCGTAGTAACCACACACAGACTACACATGCAGAACATTAGTCTGAAAAACATTGCAGTACTTTAAAACGCAATGACCAGCTACCTGGAATATCCACATTATCCTTAAATAATTCCTCGACTCCATCCAAAGCCCTTTCCATCACGGTGCTAAGTATGTGTGGTTCTGGAAGCAGCTCAGTGAATTTTACTGCCTCCAGATGAGGAACGCCGCCTGGAATAAATAACCGTAATGATTCTCTCGTGCCCTCTCTCTGGCTCTCTGTCAAACGCTGCACTGTTACTGTTTTCTACAGAAAGGAAAAGCAACACGGCTGATTTAAATACGGTGAGCCTCGTTATTCCCAACACAAATCAGCTCGGCTTTCCGGTCTTAACATCAGCTGGTAGTAATGCCAAATCCCCCCCCCCACACACACACACACACAAGCTCATTCACCCAGAAATCTACCTCACACCTGCCTGGCCTTACGGTTACTATAGAAACAGACAACTCGTGGATAGTAACTTACTATCTCACACACACACACACACGTTCTCGCACAGTGGCCACCGTACCACATGACAGAAGCCAAGCCGGTACATCACACCCAGCGACTAAATAAAAGAGAACGGGGGAAGAAATCTCACACAACAGTCAAACTCTCTTTGCTGTCTCGTCGTAGCAGTAACAAAGCTGATGTGTGGCATTTAACGAGTGATTTTAGGAGCTGCGGTTAATTAGGCGGCTATTATTCACAGGGTGCGTACAAATGAGAAAGAAATCTTTCAATCGTGTTGATTTAATGGCAATGAAACGGCTAAGGGAAATAGCCAACGTGAATTTATGACTAAAAGCCATATTTTCGAAGAGAACAGCATGCATGCAAATGATGTCATTATCATACGGTCATCGCGGTACAACTCACACGTGAATGGACCACCAAATTACCCGCGGTTCAATACGGTAAATACACGAAATACCCAAAAGATCAAGTGACAGGTGAAGATACTTCATAGATGATGTCTCGAGGCTTTATGAAATGTTTACGAAAAGATAGTAAAGGCAAACTAATCACTTTATTATAGAAACGATGCACTAGAACGAGTCCATTGATATAAACCTCGCAGCTGGACCTCTGATGGAGCTACACCTTCTGACCAATCCGAGCCGAGAATTCGACAGCATTAAAAAGTTCAGTTATTTAAGTTAAATTATGGTTCATGAGAAATGTGTGTAAATATACAACCAGGCAAGTGTGCAAAATGTATTGACCAGCTCTTGATCTTATTATAAGAGATCAAGTACTGTTTGGATTGTATATAAACCGCTGTTTATTCTCCCTACAAAGTGTTCCTTCCTTCCTGTTTAGACGGTTCCCATCTTAATGAAGCTTCTCTACACGCTGCCGTTCCTCATTGCAATATGTGTCTAATTAATGTCCGTTCAAGTTTATCTTCTCTATAAACTTCTAAAAAGCTAAAAAAAAAAAAAAAAAAAAACTAATAATAATAATAATAATTAAAAAGCTGTTTACACCAATCAATTTTTAACTCTACAATACATAACGATAAAGTGATCTAGACTAGATATACATAGAAGTCCATCTTATTACTGAAACCCAGGATTAGAAATGCTTTGTATTTTTCTAGTATGATTTTTGTGCTATATCGCAGTACAAGTGAATAACACCCTAACTGAGGACCGTGTGTGTGCGTGTGTGTGCGTGTGTGTGTGTGTGTGTGTGTGTGTGTGTGTGTGTGTGTGTCTATTTGTAGTGTCTCTTCTGGCCGGTCTATTATTGAAGAGAGCCTCAGGGCAAATGCGAGTGATTTAGTTCCTCCTGCTGTTTTTTTTTTCTCTGTTAAAAATATCTCCATATTCAGGAGCAATTTTTCGTCACACGATCCATCTCTAATCGCATAAAACTTTAATTTCTTGGAGAGCACTGGTGAGAGATGAGAGAGTGTACTCATGATTAAGTGCTCTGGGTTTTTTTTCTTCCCCCATATAATATAAAGCCTGCAAAGTGCTGTTGCTGTAAATGTACTGTATACTGACTGCAAAGTACACTTCTTTATAGGCCTTATTCCCTACACACTACTAACTTATAATCGCTTTACATCATAATGTATCCTCCCTACAAAGTGCTCTTCTATCATAATGTATCCTCCCTACAAAGTGCTCTTCTATCATAATGTATCCTCCCTACAAAGTGCTCTTCTATCATAATGTATCCTCCCTACAAAGTGCTCTTCTATCATAATGTATCCTCCCTACAAAGTGCTTTACCTCATAATGTATCCTCCCTACAAAGTGCTTTACCTCATAACGTATCCTCCCTACAAAGTGCTTTACCTCATAACGTATCCTCCCTACAAAGTGCCTTACTTCATAATGTATCCTCCCTACAAAGGGATTTACCTCATAATGTATCCTCCCTACAAAGTGACTTACCTCATAATGTATCCTCCCTACAATGTGCTTTACCTCATAATGTATCCTCTCTACAAAATGCTTTACCTCATAATGTATCCTTCATACAATGTGCTTTACCTCATAATGTATCCTCCCTACAAAGTGCCTTACTTCATAATGTATCCTCCCTACAAAGGGCTTTACCTCATAATGTATCCTCCCTACAAAGTGACTTACCTCATAATGTATCCTCCCTACAATGTGCTTTACCTCATAATGTATCCTCCAAACAAAGTGCTTTACCTCATAATGTATCCTCCCTACAATGTGCTTTACCTCATAATGTATCCTCTCTACAAAATGCTTTACCTCATAATGTATCCTCCCTATAATGTGCTTTACCTCATAATGTATCCTCCCTACAAAGTGCTTTACCTCATAATGTATCCTCCCTACAAAGTGCTTTACCTCATAACGTATCCTCCCTACAAAGTGCCTTACTTCATAATGTATCCTCCCTACAAAGGGCTTTACCTCATAATGTATCCTCCCTACAAAGTGACTTACCTCATAATGTATCCTCCCTACAATGTGCTTTACCTCATAATGTATCCTCTCTACAAAATGCTTTACCTCATAATGTATCCTCCCTACAATGTGCTTTACCTCATAATGTATCCTCCCTACAATGTGCTTTACCTCATAATGTATCCTCCCTACAAAGTGCTTTACCTCATAACGTATCCTCCCTACAATGTGCTTTTTTAAATTAATCCTCACTGTATTTTCTGTCTCTCTTCCTGTATCCTCCTTGGATATCTTCACGCTCTGTGAAGCATTACACTCGGTTTTGTTTGACAGGTGAGCACAGAGACGTCTGGGGAATTATATTTCTCTCTCTCATTCATCACAGCATGAGCGGGAGAGAGAGAGAGAGAGAGAGAGAGAGAGAGAGAGAGAGAGAGAGAAAGAGCACTGATGGAGGTTGAAATGATTCTCAGATAAAATGTGACACACTATATATAGCAAAAATAAAATTCTACCTTCCAAGAGCATTCCTGAGACTGTTTTATTCCTTCTTTGACACACAGTTAAGGCAGTATACACACTGGTATAAGAGAAAATCTGTCCATTCTCTTGCTGATGCTCTCTAACTGCACAGACTGATTCCCTTTTTTTTTTTTTTTTTTTTTTTTTTTTTTACAAACTCATCTTGTTGACTCCAATGATCTACATTCATTACTTTCCAATTGTATAAATGGATTGTTTACTCTCTGCGAAATTCATTCAAGATAAAACGCTTAATTAAAAAAAAAAAAGTCTCTAGTCGAGTTCTACTAATGCACTGTGTGTATTTTGGATTAACTTAGACAGAAAATTGAAATAATGCGCTCTACGGAGGATTTGACTCATTGAGTGAGGTCAGGCCGAGATAAAATACAGCGCTTTTATGCACAGGAGGAGGAGGAGGCGTACAACGTGCAAATATGGGTCTGTGTGTGTGTGTGTGTGCGCTGGTTGTGTGGGTTTGGGAGACTGGAGATGCCTAGTGAGAGCATGGCCTCATCAGTAACCAGAGAGCCTGAGGAGACGAATTCCCTCTGCCTCTATTTCCTCTCTCACCATTCCATACCTCTTTTACCAGCATTACATCAAAGGAAAACTCCGCCCCAAACCACATGCGTAATAATCTTTAGAATGATCACGTGATCTTCAGCGGCGTCAAAGATCTACATCCCACATTACCCACAATCCCATCTGACTACCTGTTGATATTGTGGATTTATCCCTTGCATCATCTCTACCTAAAGAGAGCGATGCAGCGGTGCTTTAGTTCTTAGCTTTCTCGCTTTCTCATCAAACAGATCGGCTTCCAAAGCTTAATCGCTCATTCGACTTCATGCTCCACTAGTCTACACTGGATTTCTCATTAATAATGCGCTTAATGTTGCTGGTTAATGGTGTATATAAACATACACTCGAAATGTTCTTTCAAAGACAGTAAGGCTATCTGCTCAGGTGTGGGCAAATCAAAAATTCATTAGCTAGCTCACTGGATATTCTTACGCAGTCCCGTAGCATGCTTGCTTGGAAACCTGATTAACCCAGCTAAAAAAGTACGGGCTGATGTCATTTCAATAATAATAAAATTAAAAAGTGTGATGAGTGTGTAATTCTGTGCGTTAAAACAAGCGAGTACTTGAATCCTGGGAATGGTGACGTTATGTAGCCACAGTCTCCATCCTCCACTGATAACTGAAGTATCATATTTGTGCCTTCAAGCAAAAAAAAAAAAGAAAAGTGGAAAGTCTTTGAGCTAATATTTAACCTAGAGTTCTCTCTCATCGCAAGTAAAGACGTTATTGGAGTTTAGCTGAGCGTCCTCAAAGGTACTAAGAAGAGATATGAGGCAATTAGGGCATGTTATGTTTAAATATGCATAACAAATCAGACGGGAGTATGGAAAACTGCTCATCACCATGACAACATGTTACCCGTGTGAAGCATGGTGGTGGGAGCATCGTGCTGAGAGTTATTACAATATGTGGAAATGTTCAAGGGGTGAATACTTACGGAAAGCACCTCAGAGCTGGAACTGAATTCTCTAGGAACTGCATAAGTGAGCACTGCTACTATATGCAGCATGAATATCTCTCTCTCTGTGTCTGTCAGTCTCTCGGTCTCTCTCTCTCTCTCTCTCTGTCTCTCTCGGTCTGCTTTGTTACACTGTATGTGGGGAGTTGATGGTTGACAGGATTGTAAAAGCTGCCATCCGTAAAGAAAGAAACCAGAGTGAAGCTTACAATTGCGCCTGCTGACAGCGCAATGGGAGCCTTTGTGTGTGTGTGTGTGTGTGTGTGTGTGTGTGTGTGTGTGTGTGTGTGTGTGTGTGTGTGTGTGTGTGTTGTGCATATAGAGGAACTACATATGAACATGTTCATGCAGGTGTGCACTGTCTATGTGTGTGGTTGTAAGTGCACGTAAATGCATGTACACTCTCAAGTTACGAGTGTGTGTGTGTGTGTGTGTGTGTGTGTGTGTGTGTGTGTGTGTGTGTGTCTTTTACTCTCTAGATGATTCTAATGGATTTTCACAGATGCTGTACTGAAAGGGCCATAATGAGTCACACACAGCGTACATCTGTACACACACACATCTGGGGGAACCATGAGTTAGCCAGTAAAGCCTAGCAAAATTCTCATTTGCTCTGTGGTAGACATTAATACAAATGTCTGTATGCCCTCAGACAAACCAGAACATCTGGATGGCTTTCTGCGTGGTTAGAAAATCAGGTGTTCTTTATAAACATTCAGAACATTCTATAAGAGTTTGGAGTGATCTTCTTTCAGTTTCTCCGTCACGAGCTACAGTCTGATCATGTCCGAGTTTGTAACACTGCTGTCTAACCCTCTTCTACACCGAGCTGCTCTCAGCTATACTCATTCATATCACTACACCAGATGTTAAAGGTCAGGAGAAATAGGGCTGGATTGTATACGCAGGCACACAGATTAGTGGACGGACAGACAGACAGACAGACAGACAGACAGATAAAATAAAAGACAGACAGGTAGACAGATTAACAAACAGACAGACAAAGGCAGGCAGGCAGACAGACAGACAGACAAAGGCAGGCAGGCAGATTACTTAACAGATAGCTGGACAGATAACTTAATAGACAGACAGACAGACAGACAGACAAAAACATACCCTAACAGACAGACAGAACAGATAATATAACAGAGAGACAGATAATATAACAGAGAGACAGGGAGGTAGACAGATTAACAAACAGACAGACAGGCAAACAGACAGACAGACAGATAGAACAGACAGGGAAAAGCTGACAGACAGACAGATGAATAACGTAACAAACAGAATGACAGAAATGCAAGCAAGCGGACAGACAGACAGACAGGTAGATAGATAGAGAGATAGATAGATAGATAGATAGATAGATAGATAGATAGATAGATAGAGAGATAGATAGATAGAGAGATAGAGACAGATAGATAGAGAGATAGATAGATAGAGAGAGACAGACAGACAGATAGATAAATAGATAGATAGATAGATAGAGAGAGAGACAGCGACAGAGAGGTATATAGATAGAGAGATAGATAGATAAATAGATAGATAGATAGAGAGAGAGAGAGAGAGAGAGAGAGAGAGAGATAGATAGATAGAAAGATAGATAGATAGATAGATAGATAGATAGATAGACAGAGAGACAGACAGATAGATAGAAGGTTTTTGGACTGAAATGAATCACTCGAGCACGGTATGGGATTGTGTTGTCTTGGTGCAGAGGCTCTGCTCTATTTCCTATTTAAAATCATATTTTTATCAAACTCTTGAGCTTGTAATTAGCCGTAGACGTCAGACTATAACTGTGCCAGAACAGGGAAAATAACATGATGTGCAGACGGAGACCCACTCACAACTCATTTCCCAAAACTCACTATTATTGTGCGAGTTCATGTTCTCAGCTGCACATATCCACTGACTCACTCTCACTCAGGCTGGGTTTGGAGAAGCCCTAAGTGCAGCATGGATCATGGTGAACTGGTGTGTCACGCCACTCTCTATCCTGAACCTGCCACGACAGTGAGATCAGCATTATTCATCCCATAGGACTCGTGATGGATTGATGGAGGACTCATATGAGCAGCATGGTTTGTTTCAGTGAGTGGATTTAAATCTGTTTGAAATGCCCAGCTCCTCATGCTACATTATAGTGTAGACAAGTTCTTTATTAGCTTAATTAGAAAACATTTACTGATCACTTTTTGCCAAGTAAAAAGAAAGCTGTAAACTAACTCACAAATTTGGGCAGTCCAATCTGGAATTTTCTGCAGCATTGTTAGCATGGCTAATCTAATAGCTACCACTAACAACTTATCTAGTCAGCTTTAGTGCTTTGCTAATTCTGGTCATCATCATCCAAGGTGTCAACCTGGGGGCTCGACCACATTACTGTTGGATGATCAAGACTGATGGGGGTGATGTGCTGCATCACATGGAGAAAGTCTTTACTGTTCTTCTTCTGCTTATTATTATTATTATTATTATTATTATTATTATTATTATTATCTCCTTATTATGAGGTGCATAATGTTTTGACGATCTCTTAAACACATTATTTGGAAGAAACTGTACAAAAATGATTTGGTCTTGCTCAACCATGATGTTATTGGTAAAAAAGTTGCTGTTTTCTTTCAGCGGAGGCACATTTTGGCCGGGGGATCGATGCAAACAGAGTTGCATGTTTGCCTCGCACGTCTGGGGTTGGGGGTTCGAATCTCTCCTCCACCCTGTGTGTACCATGTGTGAGTTTCCATGTTCTCCCCGAGCTTTGGGGGCTTTCTCTGGTTACTCCGGTTTCCTCCCCCTATCCAAAGACACATGTTGTAGGCTGACTGGCATTTCCAAATTGTTTGTAGTGTGCGAACGTGTGTGTGATTCTTCCCTGCGATGGCTGGCACCCCATCCAGGGTGTCCCCCGGCTAGTGCGCCGGGTTCTCTGGGTTAGGCTCCAGGCTGCCCCGCGACCCTGTGTAGGATAATGGATGGATGGATGGATGGATGATTATTGTATTGTTCTCCATTTTTGTTTTTAATATTTTGTCTACAAATGTAATGAATTTTTTATGAGGCACCGAGGTGAATCAGGTGAGTGAGGAGAAACACAGAAACCTGCTTTACGGAAATACGGCATTATCATTATCATTATCATTGCTTTTTATGTGCATGTGTAAGAGGGAAAGAGGGAATGGGATGAAAGACTGTATCAGTAATTATACTAATTAGATCCTTAGAGAGGGTGTGTGTGTGTGTATTTGTGATGAGAAATAGAAAGCAGGCAGTTCCTGACTCGCACTGCTCTGAGACACATGGCCTTTCTCGCACGTATGTGTGTGTGTGTCAGAGAGAGAGAGAGAGAGTGTGAGAGTGTGTGCCGCTTGTCGCTGTGAATAACGTAAAGTGTGAATGAACACACGGCAGCACAAACAGATGCGCGACGCACTAGCAAAACAAATACACACGGCTGTCACAGAGCAACAAAAGTAACCAGTGCAACATCTGAATATTTCATACATTCATGAAATATGCATACATGCCTACACCTGGTTACTGTTGCTATATGGATCAAAAAAGAAAAAAAAAAAAGGAAGGAAGCCGGTGTCTGACACAATACATGCATTTTGGGTTCAGAAGCTAGCAACAAATTAAACTGTTTAGAAGAATGCATAAATGCTGTAAGTCACTGTGGCAGCAGGGGGCGTAACATGGAAAGGGAGTCGTAGTCAGTGAGTCTCATTACTTGCACATAGTCTCAGACCAGGCCTAGTTAATCATTGAGAATCCAGAGCCAAGGCCAGGAAGCAGACAAACAGGCTAAACCGACCGTCCGCTAGCTGCGCCGAGTCGTCACCTAGGTTCCACAATATCGAGACTGTGTTTGTTCCCAGAGATATACAAACAAACAAACAAAAAAACACTCAAAATTTGTTTTAGTAACCTAATTAACATAAAATTAGATTATACTGAATGCACAGCCAGCACCTTTGATCTGAAACTAGGACTGTTAAATACTAGATCTCTCACATCTAAAGCGCTTATTGTTAATGAGACCATTACTGCTCAGGAGGTGAATCTAATGTGTTTTACAGAAAATGAGTGCACAGCGCTAAATGAAGCTAGTCCTCCTGAATACAGTTAGCCCTGTCTAACTGGCAGAGGAGGAGGTGTCAGACTTATTTATAATGGTAATCTAGGCGTCACCCAAAAACCTAGTCATAAACTCAACTCCTTTGAAGTTCTTCATACTAGTATAACATATGTAGCGACAAAAAATTCTACCGAGTCGATTCCGCTAATTAACATTTATAGACCCCCAGGGCAATATTACGAATTCCTTGGTGAATTTGCAGATTTTATCTCGAACCTAGTTGTTTCTTTAAACAAAGCATTAATTGTTGGCGACTTTAATATTCATTTTGATAACCCAGAAGACCCTCTGAGAACTGCAGTTGCGTCCATTCTAGATTCTGTAGCAGTCAATCAGAATGTAATAGGACCCATTCATAATGGTGGTCACACTCTTGACCTGTTACTAACATACAGTACAGGTTAAATATAGAAAATATAGCCACATTTCCGCAGTTTGAAACGCTCTCAGATCATTCTCTCATCTCGTTTAAATTGCGTACTGATCATAATATACGCACCTTGCCACGCTACCGTGTCAAACGTACATTCACCTCAGATCCTGCACAGAGTTTTATCAGTAACCTCCCAGAGATATCAGCTATGATTGAATCACTTGATCAGGTGACTGAATGCTTAGAGTCAACGTTCTGCTACAGGCTAGATAAGATAGCTCCAGTTATTGGATAGCACCCTGGTATAACGATTACACACCCACGCCTTAAAACAGACCGCTCGACAGTTAGAACGTAAATGGCGTCAAATCAAACTGGTAGTATTTCAAACAGCGTGGAACGAGAGCCTCCTGAACTATAGAAAATCTCTTAGTGCTGCTAGATCAGTCTATCTCTCCACCTTAATTGAAGATAGCAAAATAATCCTAGATACTTATTCAATACTGTAGCGAAATTAACCAGGAATAAAAACACCACAGAAACTTGCACATAATTATATAGCAGCGATGATTTCATGAATTTTTCACTGGCAAAATTGAAAATATTAGACAAGATATCCGGACTATTCATTTAAAACCAGACAATCTTATAACTAACCCTGTAGATAATAATATAGCAAGTCGATCACCAGACCTTAACCCAGTAGAGCAGCATTTCACCTCCTGAAGAAGAGACTGAAGGGAGAAACCTCCCGAAACAAACAACTGAGAGAAGCTGAGGTAAAAGCCTGGAAAAGCATCACAAAAGAAGAAACCAACAGTTTGGCGATGTCAGTGAGTCACAGGCTTGATGCAGTTATTGCAAGCAAGGGATATGCGACCGAATATTAACCGTCATTTACTTTAATTTACTCCAAGACTCATCTGTTCCTATACTTTTGCTCACCCAAAAATTGAGTGGTCTGTTCCAAAAGGTTCCATGTTTTGTGTTGTTTAACAAGTCTGGATGTAAATACCAGGAAATAAAAGCTGAAATCCCAAACTCTTGTCCCGTATCCATCTTTTGAACTCAAACACAAATGTCTCTGGCGTAAAAAAAAATTAAAAAAAAAAAATTAACTGGCCTCAATAATTCCAGTAGTTTCAGAGGGACTGTATAAATAGTTCAAGTGCGTCGTCTCGGTCCAAAAATACTTACTTATTGATATAAAATAATCCATATCAGTGACTCACACCATGTCAAATCATAAGGTATGTTGATTTTAAATCCCCAGAAAATCCCGTTTCTCAGAGCTTCCGGCTGTAACTGTGCTCGGAGACATTATTATTGTTAGAACCGCACGTGTTAGAAGAGCGTCTGCTGCGGGCTTTCCCATAAATGACACCAACATGGCCAACTGTTTACTGCAGCAGTTTGATTGCTCTGAGCTTGTGGGCTAATAATGCAAGTGTGAATTGTATGATATGCACACACACACACACACACACACACACACACACACACACACACCAAGCTGTGCAGATCTTTTCAATAGTTTCTGTGTTTACAATATTTTGCTGTCAGCATTTGCATCAAATTGACATTTTGCAACGGATGTAACGATGCTCATATACATCGCGACTTGGGTAAATATTTCCATCACCTCCTAATAAGGGCGACGAAATCAGAACAGACGGCTGATTCCATTCATCTTCATTAAGCGCTTGATCCTGGTCACGGTGACGGTGGATCCGGAGCCCAACACTGAGCACAAAGCTTATTAACTTATTAAGCTTCTTATCATAATTCTATCTCAGCTGATCTCCTCAGTAAACATCCAAAAACAACGGAACAGAAATCAATCACATGAAACGAGTTGTCTGTCACGTGCTGTACAGACGACTGGAACAGATTTCAACCAGAAAGATCCTCGTCTCTTTATATTCAGACCGGTTAGGTTTGTCGAAGAAACGTGACGAAAGGTGAAGAAAAGTAAAAGCTGACTTTTTTTTTTTTTTTTTTGTGCAACTTTTCACATATCTGCAACTAAGTCGAGCAGAAAAGAAAGTTTCGTTTAGATATTTATAAAATATCTCAAATTAGTTTCGTTTAGATTTAAAATATTACAGACGATTGCTGTTGCTGCTTGGTCGACTCCAAAAGAAAAATGGCTTAATGTGATTTTTAAACTTTAACTTTTAATTTGTTTCAATTTTTTCATATATTTCCAACAAACAAAAGTCAGCGAAGGGGTCCAAAAGAGAAGAGAAAACAAAAGATGAAAAGATAAAATGAGAGAAGAGAAGAGAAGGAATGATGGAAGAGAATTAAGCAGAAAAGATGAAAATCAAGCAAAATTGAGCGAAGAGAAGAGAAGAGAATAAAATAGGGGGGGGGAATGGGTGAAGAGAAGAGGTGAGAAAAAGAAATGAGAGGAGAGAAGAGAAGAGAAAAGGAGAAAAGAAAAGAAAATGAGAGAAGAGAGAGAAGAAGGAATGAGAGAAGAGAATAAAATAGAAAAGAAGAAAACCAAAATGCGAAGAGAAAAGAAGAGAAATGAGAGAAGAGAATAAAATAGAAAAGAAAATGAGTGAAGAGATGAGAAGAGAAATACGGAAGAGAAGAGAAATACAGAAGAGAAGAGAAATACAGAAGAGAAGAGAAATAGAGGAGAGAAGAGAGAAGAGATGAGGAGAGAAGAAAAGAGGAGAGGAGAGGAGAGGAGAGAAGAGGAGAGGAGAGAAGAGAAGAGGAGAGGAGAGAAGAGAAGATGAGAGAAGAGGAGAGGAGAGAAGAGAAGATGAGAGAAGAGAAGAGAAGAGAAGAGGAGAGGAGAGAAGAGGAGAGGAGAGAAGAGAAGAGAAGAGGAGAGGAGAGGAGGGAAGAGAAGAGGAGAGGAGAGGAGAGAAGAAGAGAGGAGAGGAGAGAAGAAGAGAGGAGAGGAGAGAAGAGGAGAGGAGAGAAGAGAAGAGGAGAGAAGAGAAGAGAAGAGGAGAGGAGAGGAGGGAAGAGAAGAGGAGAGGAGAGGAGAGAAGAAGAGAGGAGAGGAGAGAAGAAGAGAGGAGAGGAGAGAAGATGAGGGAAGAGAAGAGAAGAGGAGAGGAGAGAAGAGAAGAGAAGATGAGAGAAGAGAAGAGAAGAGGAGAGAAGAGAAGATGAGAGAAGAGGAGAGAAGAGGAGAGGAGAGAAGAGAAGAGAAGATGAGAGAAGAGGAGAGAAGAGAAGATGAGAGAAGAGGAGAGAAGAGGAGAGGAGAGAAGAGAAGATGAGAGAAGAGAAGAGAAGAGGAGAGGAGAGAAGAGAAGAGGAGAGAAGAGAAGATGAGAGAAGAGAAGAGGAGAGAAGAGAAGAGAAGATGAGAGAAGAGCGGAGGAGAGGAGAGAAGATGAGAGAAGAGGAGAGGAGAGAAGAGAAGAGGAGAGAAGAGAAGAGAAGATGAGAGAAGAGGAGAGGAAAGAAGAGGAGAGAAGATGAAAGAAGAGGAGAGGAGAGAAGAGGAGAGAAGATGAGAGAAGAGGAGAGGAAAGAAGAGGAGAGAAGATGAAAGAAGAGGAGAGGAAAGAAGAGGAGAGAAGATGAAAGAAGAGGAGAGGAGAGAAGAGGAGAGAAGATGAAAGAAGAGGAGAGAAGAGGAGAGAAGATGAGAGAAGAGGAGAGGAGAGAAGAGAAGATGAGAGAAGAAAAGAGAAGAGGAGAGGAGAGAAGAGAAGAAAAATGAGGAAAGAGATTTCTGCACCTGAACAATAGAATAAAATGGAGAAGATTGACAGATTGAAGTGAACAGACATCACAGCCATTATAATCACTAAAATCACAGGGTGCTTCTTTCCAGTCACCTTCTGTTCCTCTCTCTCTCTCTCTCCCTCTCTCTCTCTTTCTCTCTCTCTCTTTCTCTCTCTCTCTCTTTCTCTCTCTCTCTCTTTCAGGGCTTTATTCTCAGAAGAGCTTGTGTGTAGAGGGAGGGAGCGGCCTTGTCATGGAGAAACAGCACACAGATGTTTGACCTTCCCACCTGCATTTAGCTCGAGAGCTTCGTTCGCACAAGAACCCTGTCCTTCTATCAAAGCTGGATCCTTCAGCGTTCCCTTCGTCGCTTACACCAGAATGACGTTAGCGGTGTGTGTCTTCTCTCTTTGAAGCTGGCTCATTAGCATATCTCATCATACAGATAATAAACGGCCGCTGGCTCTGTTTTGTACGTTACACTGGATCCTAACCTCAGAGGGGGGAAAAATAATAATAAAACGATACTCTGGATTCAGTCGCACTCGGGAAATGTTATCAGTTATCATTACGATTATAAATGGGAAGAAAGTGCCGGAAATGCCACTCTTACATCATCGGTTATAGCAAAAACACCTTGAGGCCGATGATTTCGGACTCCATTCGTGTCTGTTTTTAACGTGTTAAAAAAAGGCTAAAATGGACTTTTAAACATTACGACACATCAATCAAATTCATTTGAAATCCTTCAGCGTCTAAACACAGCACAAATATAACTCCAGAGTAATCTGAGGCGGCGTTAAATGGTGACAAATGATTAACTGTAAATGCAATGGGAAATGTATACATTTTACGTATGTATATATTTCTAAACCTACTGAATTCTCGAATCTGATTGGTCAGGACATGCTGATTGATTTTCTAGAACAGCTAATGCACTCGGTCTAATTTTTCTATAGTAATATCTCGCATGAATGGATTAAAGAACGTGTGTAGCTGCTGATACGATTACGTTTTCTCTAAAGAGCTGTATATTTAGCATTTATAGAAGGAGTCACCAGTGTCACTAGCAATTCCAGACCACTCGGATCGGTTCCAAAGTATAACAGAAATCGATTTTTATTGGTTTCCTGGAAGTTGAATTAGCTTTAGCGAAATAAAATGCTATTTTTGGTATTCTCTTCACGATTCTTAATGCTTTTAAGTGCTAGTCATGCAAGTTGAACTGCTTGTGTTATCTACTGATCATGGTGACGAAATGACCCTGCACCTATACCCCTGAAGCTCCAGAGTTTCACACCAGCTGGTTTATGGCACCATTATTGATTTCAATGATGCTTCTGTGGTGGAAATGAATCACTCGAAGTAGTCAAGCGACGCTGTGTGATTGAGCACTAACGAGTCGAAGTAAACGTGTCCCAGCGACACTAGGCCACTTTGGAGAATTGCGGTGGTTTAAATGATGGAGAATCAGGTAGGAGGAGAAAGTCCAGCTGAGTCAAAAGTTATACGGATGTTCATTTATGGTCTAGTGAATGGTAAAAATGGCACAAAGGACCTCCTTTCTGACATCCATGATCGACTTCCTGCTACTAGAGAAGGTATGGAGAACCCAGGTATGTCATTAAGCACTATTATTTAGCACTCTGCTGAGCACTATTCCTTATGTTATTTTCTGCCAGCATGTTCGACAGTTTCCAGTGCATTGAGTTGAAACGAGAGCTCGGGACTCAGATACAACAAGAAAAAAGATCACAAAGGAAAAGTTTTTACTTTCATGCAGGGGGGAGCGAGATTTTAGATATGAAGCTCACTGGGCAAATAAAGACCACGCTGTGCAATATCCGTCCATCGGTTTTCTGTACAGCTTATCCTACACAGGGAGCCTGGAGCCAATCTCGGGGAACTCGGGGCACAAGGCGGAAAACACCGTGAACAGTGTTCCAACCCATCACAGGGCACAATCACACACCCATTCACACCCTAGGGACAATTTAGAGCTGCCAATCAGCCTAAAACGCATGTCTTTGAACTGGGGGAGGAAACCGAAGGAAACCCCTTGAAGCACGGGGAGAACATGTCAATTCTGTGTACACGACAGGGCGGAGGCAGGAATCAAACCCCCAACCGTGGAGGTGCGAGGCAATCGTGCTAACCTGCCCTCCATTGTGCAATGTATTTTTATGACACACTAGCATTTCTATCTTTGGGCTTGTTTCCAATGCCACACCCTCTCCCGGTTGAAATCCTAATACACAAAGAGATCAGTCCATACAGGATTTTGCGAGCTATTTTTGTGACTGCGGTGGCGAAAAATGCTTGATTCGCATTTTACGATGCAACTTGCAGAGCTATCTGTGCAAAGACATGAAATTGTTTTGCACGGTCTTTGATTTGTTGGTAAATCAGACCTTTTAGCTGTACTCATGTTGGACGCGTGTGAAGAGGCTGAACGCACGTTGTGACGACGTCACATGACGGCCCGAATCTACGGAAAGTCTGAGGTAATTTCAAAAAAAAAAAAAAAATATCGCAAGCTCCTTCGAATATTATGACGTTTGCTTGATATTGCGTTCACTTCTGCGAAATCCTGGAGGGACTGACAGATATAAATAATGGCACTCGTACTAGAGAGAGCTTACAAAAGGGCGGGGGGCGGTCTTTCCGCAGCCTTTGACAGAGTTTTCATTTTATTTACACGTGTTTAAAACCTGGCTTGTTAAGTCAACGATGGAAACGCAATGTTTAAAGAGGGTTAGACAAAAGACGCACGCAAGTTCAAAAAATGGATTCATAGAATCATTTCAGAGCCCATGACGCTCATCAAAAGTGGTAACATGAAGCAACACTATTTTTTATTATTATGTACCTGGACCTTATCAAATTTTAGATCAGTATTTGGCTTGATATTTCTAAACCCACCAGAAAAACCGATCGGACAAATCAAATAAATCTGCCACACTATGCACACAGAAGTCAACACTACCAACGCTACATCACAGCTGCTCCAGCAGCACAGCTCCCCCCAATGAATCCCCTGACTCAGGATTTCCCACAGAGACTCTTTTTATTTTCCCAAGACAAAACTATTGAGAAAACAAACCAGCAAGACTCCCAGGTGAGTGCTGAGCCTGAGATAACAGTCTTGTTTTCTCCGAGTTAACAAACGTTCAGCACCACAGGCGACGAGTGTTGCTTTTTGAACCACTTTGTCGGATAACATCCAGCGGGCGGAATAGGTCTCATCTGGAAACATGTATATGACCTCCTCATGATCAGCTCTAAATAAATTAACCGACTCGGTCCTGACAAAAGATAACGCTACTCCGCTTAGATCTGCAGCATCTAGCGTTCCTTTTATCATCGCAGTACCTAGTGCATTTCATCATAAACCTGTATAGTTGGGGTTCTCGAGTTTCTTTCGCCGCCAGGAATTATCGTTAACGTTGTTCGACTGAATGCAGGGCATGAAAATCAGACGGATGAGTCGGATAAGGAAATCGATGGCTTTCGATCAGTCTTTATTTGGAAATAATGCTGGTATTTTCATTTAAAGAATTCGTCATTAGTATTTAAAGATTTGCCTGTACATGTTTAGGCTACGAAAGAAACACCATCATGGATCAATAGTCCCAGCCCATCCCATCCCATCCCATCCATTCCATTACAAAGGTCTCACTGGGTTTTAGCATCGTTCTAAATGAGCAGACCGATATTGCTTTCAGCAGATGGGATCCTATTACTTCACCGCACGCAATTTTGCAATTGAAGCCTTACCAACACGTCTAGTGGCAAGCTGGTGCCGTTTCTTGAACAGTAAAACACAATGGTGGGGGGAAAAAGATTGAATCCAGATGAGAATTATTCTCAAGCAAGTGCCAGTTGGTACCAGTTTCTGACAGACAAGAGAGCAGGAAGTAAAGACGCTCACTGTATATATGTGAGTGTTTTGGTTGTTTGTTTTTAAAGCCTACATAAAATTTAAAACCGGTTGTTGTAGGTTGTATTGAAAAAGGATTTTCGGGTAGTTTTGACCCTCTTATACCAAAGCAATTTGCCAACGCTTTTTGCCAACAATGTTCTATTTATAAAAAAATGACACACACCTTTTATCTGTTTATAGTTCTGTGAAACAAGTTAGTTCCTGTTATCGCTTGAGTTATAATGGCGATAAACAGTCGTTCCCTTTTTTCTCTCTCTTTCTTGAAATGAATAAGACTTGTCATGTTACAAAGAAAGCAGAATACACATACAGATCGTTTTTCACGACCTTCTTTGCTCAAATTTACCAAGGGTGCCAGTATTAGTGGAGGGCACTGTATCTTTCCAACGTGAAGACTTTCCTTTGTCGGAAATAAATCCTTCTGACTAACACTGGAGACACCTTCCAAAACTGCAAAATGAAGGTTTCCTGACAGAAAACTTCACCACATCAAAGATTATACAGTACGTTTATGTGAAGCGTCCACCGTACAAGTCCCTGTGTAAGTTGTAACTATAGAAACGATTACGCACTAGGACAACAGCATTGATATAAACAGAGCTGCAGTTCTAGAAAATGAATCAACACCTTCTTGACCCTCTTGATAAATTAGGATATGCTAAGCCCCTGGGATTAAAAGTACCAATATAAAACTTAAACTGTTAAACCGATGCTGTAGATGTTTATATGGCAACGAAATAAGGAAGTTAAATCCACTAAATCTATTCACAACTGATTGTAAATGAAATCTGTTGCAAATGGCCTAAAAATAAAATCGGAAAATCTGATCTTGTCCTAGTTTCATGCACTTCCCTAACCATAATCATCGGGGTGGAAAGGTTTAATCACGCTTTATCTGATTACAGCGCCCATCCCTGATGAGATCGATACACTGAAAGGACTGATGAAGCCACACGGGTCTGGATTTTTTAGGCTAAAAATCAGTTCATGTTTTTTTTCCCCCCTCTCTCTCAGTGTCAGAATGACGGACATTAAGTGAAGTATAAAGCAACTGGTTGCTGCTGCAGAGCTTGTCTAAGCTTCTTCTCCACCCTCTATATGCATTCATAAGGCTTCAAAATGCTTATATGATGGATCTCCTCCCACTAAAACCATTTATAAGACTTTTATACAGTTATAGGATGTTTCCCCAGCTCTTATAAGCATTCATAAGGCTTCGGCATAGTTATAAGATGTTTCTCCTAGCACTATAAGCATTCATAAAGCATCAGCACAGTTATGGGATGTTTCCCCAGCTCTTATAAGCATTCATAAGGCTTTAGCATAGTTATAAGATGTTTCTCCTTCCACTATATGCATTCGTAAGGCTTCAGTATGTTTATACGATGTTTCTCCACCCCCTTTTATAAGAATTAATAAGACGTCAGCGCAGCTACAGGATGTCGAATCACTCCTATAGGTATTTATAAGGTTTAATACAGTTATGGGATGATTCTCCACCCCCTATTAGAAGTGTTCTTAAGGTTTCTGTATGTTTAGAAGGTGCTTCTCCGTCCCTATAAGTATTCATAATGATGCAGCATAGTTCTAGGATTTTTCTTCACCGCCTTTTATAAGCATTCTTAAGGTTTCTGTATGTTTAGAAGGTGCTTCTCCATCCCCATTAGCATTCATAAGGATTCAGCATAGTTCTAGGATTTTTCTTCACCCCCTATTATAAGCATTCATAAGGCTTTAGTAGGTTTATAGTATGTTTCTCCACGCAGTTTTGTGTGTAAGATGTTTCCCCACCCTATAAACATTTATAACGTGTCCGCAGGCTGATGTTTCCATCCTAAAAATATCAAAAAAAAGGAAATATCAAAATAATTTTGATGTTTCTACAATTGTAGTGTACTTTTTTGATATATATATATATATATATATATATATATATATATATATATATATATATATATATATATACACATGTTTTGAACCCAGTGATCAGTAGTTAGGTCAGCTGGAAATGTATTTGTGTTTCAGATTTTTTTTTTTTTTTTTTTTTTTTTTTTTTTTGCTCCAGAGCAATCTGTTGCTTTGTGACCTTTTACCTCCGCGCCGTTTCTTACCTTCTGCTGCCGCCTCGCCATGTCCGTGGGCTGCTTGGCGTTGAACGGGTACGCGATGCAGCGCATGACGAACACGTAGAGCTGCAACCTCTTCTTTCTTTCCTCTTCCTCCCTCTGCATCTTCTCCACCTCGTCTTTCTCCTTGTCGCTGGTGGCCGCGGGTCCGGGGCTGGAGGGCCGCGCGTGGCCACCGCCGCGGCTGGGCTGTGAGCCGCTCGCGCTCTGGCCGGAGCGGCTCGATGAGACCCGCGCGCTACCGGTGGCTTTTGGAGGCGCCACCACCGCCGCTTTGCGCTCTTCCTCCACCACCTCATCTTCCTCCTCGCTCGAGGACGGGTCCAGCATGGTGGCTCGAAGTTAAAGGTAAATTTAAGAAGGGGGAAGGGAGAGGGGGAGAGCAAAAAATACGCGCCGTGGAGTCACAGAAGAGCCGCGGAGACGCGCCGGCGCGAACGGAAAAGTGAGACGACTTGATGTGCCATCAAAGCTTCAAACTTCACTCCATGAAATTTCCGTTAGTCTGGAAATAACCTGCTTCCCGACAGCCTGTAGAGTCGCTCTGAGTAACTGTTGCTTTCTTTTTCTTTTCTTTTCTTTTCTTCTGTGTTTGCTTTTAGAATCTAGTTACAGTGTTACAAATAATGCGAAGCTTTCAGAAATGTATCTTTTTCATAAATGCACTTTCTTTTCAGCCCTCTCCCTCTCCCTCTCTCTCTTACTCTCTCTCTCTCTCTCTCTCTCTCTCTCTCTGCTTTTCCAGATGCTCTTTGGCGATTGGCAACCAGCGATGGCCACTTACCGAGGGAAAAAAAGCGGCTATGGGCGCTGACCGCGGTCCTGAATCTCAGAGCGCCTTCCAAATAAACACACAGGGCGCTACCTAACGCGCAGACGCCGTGTCTTTCGTATCCTTTGTAGTGCACGTGTACAGGAAGTACAGAGCAATTTGGGATCCAACCATGTATCGCGGAGATGCGTTGGCTGAGCTACAAACCGGTCCTCAATGGACATCTAGTGCACTACAACGGGTGTAAAAGCCATTATTTCATACATTTATCTAGCGCACTTGTGTAGGGTGTAGGAAGCGGTTTGGGATGAAGCCACAGTGCCCGTTGGGGAGGAGGGGATCGTTTTGACGTTGTTTCCGCGACAGCTGCTCCATCTCTCCATCTATTTATTTATCCAAGGCGGCGTTTTAGTGCGGCTCTTAGTTCTTTATGTTTGAATGTTAACCTGGGCAAAAGACCACTAAATCAAATTAAGGAACCCTTGAAGAACTCTTTTTTTTTCCTCTAAGAGAGTACACATGAATGTTTCCCTGTGAGGAAGTGCTTCAAGTAAACCCCTACAAAAAAAAAACCTTAAGAAACATTACTTAGTCACTAAAACCTTAAAGACCCCTCGAAGAACCTTTTTTTTTTCCGAAGAGTGGACATCTGAATGTTTCCCTATGAGAAAGTGTTCCAAGTAGATCACTTAAAAAAAAACCCAAAGAACCCTTAAATAGTCAATAAACCCTTAAAGACCCCTCGAAGAACCTTTTTTTTTTTTTCCGAAGAGTGTACACCTGAATGTTTCCCTGTGACAACATGTTTCAAGTAGAACACTCTGGAAAAAAAAGCTAAGAAGCCTTGATTATTCTCTAAAACCTTAAAACCTAGAAGAATCTAAGAACCCTGTTTTTCTAAGATTGTACAACCCCAATTCTGAAAAGGTTGGGACAGTATGGAAAATGCTAATAAAAACAAAGAGGAGTGAATTGTAAATGTACTTTGACTTGTATATAAACTAAAAACGTATAAAGACGAGGTATTTGATGTTTTACCTAATCAACTGCGTAGTTTCTTGAAGGTAAGCATTTATTTTGAAATTGACGCATGTAATACGTTCCAAAAAAGTTGGGACAGGGGCCATTCAGGACTAATAGCGATGTGAAGTTGAAATAAGAAGGTGATGTGAAACAGGTGAGGCAATCGTTTAATCATAATATATAAGGAGAATTCAAAAAAAGGCCCAGTCCTTCAAGAGTAAAGACGGGTCAGCGAATAACCCAACACTTTGAGAACAACATTTGCCAAAGACAAATCGGTAGGATTTTGGGCACTTCACCTTCTACAGTGCACAATATAATTAAAAGATTGAAGGAAAATCTTGTTAAATCTCAGTGTGTAAAGGCAAGGCCGAAAAACACTTCTGAATGTGCGTGATCTCCGATCCCTCAGACGTCACTGCCTTAAAAACCGTCATGAGTCTGTAATGGAGATCCTGACATGGGCTCGGGAATACTTTGGTAAACCTTTGGCATATAAACACCATTCGCCGCTGCATCCACAGATGCAAGTTAAGGCTTTACTATGCAAAGCAGAAGCCATACATCACCGCTGTCCAGAAGCTCCGCCCACATCTCTGGGCTCAGTCTCGTCTGAGATGGACAGTAGCACAGTGGAATCGTGTTTTGTGGTCCGACGAGTCAAGATTTCAAATAGTTTTTGTACAAAACAGCCGTCGTGTTCTCCGGGCCAAAGAGGAAAAGGACCATCCAAGCTGTTATCAGCGTCAGGTCCAAAAGCCAGCGTCTGTCATGGTATGGGGGTGTGTCAGTGCCCATGGTATGGGTAACTTGCACAACTGTGAGGGCATCATTAATGCAGAAAGATATGTACACATTTTGGAGCAACATATGCTGCCATCATGAGCAGGACAACGCCAAACCACATTCTTCCCGGATTACAAGTGCATGGTTGTGTAAGCAGAGAGTGCGGGTGCGAGCATGACCTGCCTGCAGTCCTGACCTGTCTCCGATTGAGAATGTGTGGCGCATTATGAAGCACAAAATAAGGTACCGAAGGCCCCGTACAGTTGCACAGCTGAAGAAATGCATAATGGATGAAAAATGGGGGGAAATTCCATTTACTAAACTTAACCAACTGGTGTCTTCAGTGCTAGAATGCTTAATAAGTGTTATTAAAAGAAAAGGTGATGTTACACAGTGATAAACAGTCGACTGTCCCAACTTTTTTGGAGTGTCTTGCAGTCATCGGATTTGAAACGAGTGTACATTTTCAAAAATATATTAAATTCACAAAGTAAAACATCAAACAATGTGCTAATAATGTGTTTTCAATATAGTACAGGATGAACTGACTTTCCAAATTACTCTTTTTTTTTCTTCTTTTTTTTTTTTTTTGCATTTTCCACACTGTCCCAACTTTTTCAGAATTGGGGTTGTACTACTGAATGTTTTCCTATGAGAACAAGTTCCATGCAGAACATGTTTTTCAAATCTAAGAACCTTTCATTATTCACTAAAACCTTAAAGAACCCTTGAAGAAACTTTTTTCTAAAACTGCACAACTGTGTATTCCTGTAGGAGAACAGCTTCCGAGTAGAACACGTTTAAGAAGCTAAGAACCCTGAGTTATTCGACGGGCCCTTAAAGAACTCTTGAAGAACTATTTTTTTTTTCTAAGAGTGCACACCTGAATGTTTTCCAATGTGAAAGGGGTCCAAGCGGAACGCTTTGAAAGAAGCTTAGATCCCTTAATTATTCACTAAACCCTTAAAGAACTCTTGAAGAACCTTTTTTTTCTAAGAGCGTACGACTGTGTTTCCCTATGAGAAAGGGTTTCAAGTAGAACACTTTTAAAGAAGCTACGAACCCTTTATTATCCAATGAACCCTTGAAGTCAAATCTAGTACCCTCTGAGCGAACCTTTTAAGACCTGATTTAGATTACTAAAGAGTTCATTTGTTGGTCCCACTGGAGGAACCTTTAACAGTTCTTCGTTTTTTCCTTCTTAGGAAGCCTTCAGGGTTTCCCTATCACAAAGGATTCGAAGAACCTAAGAACACTATTGATATTCATTCAATTGTCAAGATATCGGGAACACACTGGACATGAGGGCCTGGATAAAACACCAGTCCAATGCAGGGAACCAATATACACACACACTCACACCTATACGAATTCACACCTAGGGGCAATTCAGAGTCGCCACTCCATCAATCATCTACCAGCATGTTGGAAAGAAGGGGAGGAAACCTTCGAAAACCTGCAGGCAAACAGACTCACTGCAGAGACAGTAAGCCAAGCTAGAACCAGGGAGGCAATTCTACTCCCTGTGCCACAAGTGTACAGCAATTAAATTGAGTTAGCTTTGCCTGAGTGTAGGGTCAGGACCTCTAAAGTAGAAGATTAAAGGGTCTTGTTCAACGGTCAAACAGTGGGGGATTGGTGATCCTGCGGTCTGCATTAACAATCATTCCAGGAGTAGAGCAGCAGCCTTCAAAAATGCACGACTGTCTGAGTGCTGAATCAAAAGTGAAAGAGGTTTTGTGACGGTTTCATGTTTCAGAGCTACGGTTCTGGAAGCACTTTCCTCACAAAGCTCTTTGTTGACAAACATCCTATTTCTCAAGAACTTTTGCACACCACTCTGTTCATTGTTTTCTTCGAAAGAGGTCACTAATGAACGTAACGATCTAATACGAACCGAATGCATGATCCAATAGGTGATAATTCAACATTACTTTTAGGCTGTAAAGGTTAAATGATTTTTTTTTTAAAACACTATACCCTTTTAAATCACCACAGTAGGCCACCAAGGGAAAGGGAAATGCTGTCTATAGAGAATGAAGCTAAAAACAACAAAAAAAACTAGCTAAAAAACCCCCCCCAAAATAACAGAATCGAAACTGAATGAAGTGGTGAGTTAAAATAGATGTCTCTGAACAGGGAATTCACCAAACCGTCCTGGACCCTGGACTTCCACATCTAGTGGTGGAAACGCCTATAGCATACTAAGTCTCTTGAAACTGTGTGCGTGTGTGTAAACAATCATACTTGGTTTAGATTTTGAAGTGACTCACGGTCACATGGTTCTTTATATAAGTAACACATGTTCAACACCCATGTAATCTTCCTTGTACTTTGTCCCTATTTTACGCAGTACGTGCGCTAAAGGTGTGTATCTCAAGAATGAAATACGTCAAGGCCCAAAACAAAAGCGAAAGTATATTAGTCAAGGCTTCTGGTGTTGTGTGAATACTCATAAAGCTAGCCTACATGATCAAGTTGCTGGTATGGCCGGGCCCCATGGATGCCAACTGCTACCCCAGTTGCCACCCCTACTCTGGCCTCAGGTTCGATTACACTTATAAAATTCATGCAGAGTGAATCATTTACCACAACACTGCTGAATTCTTGTTGCCTGTTGATTCATTTTCTATAACAGCACCACTAACACTCCTAGAATCTCCCAAAAGAGTTCAACAGGGTTGAGATCTCGTGACTGTGAAGGCCATAGCATGTGATTTACCTCATTTTCGTCCTCATGAAAGCATTCGGTGATCCCTCGTGTCGTGTGGATGGGGGCGGAGTCTCCTGGAAGAAACCACTTCCATCGGGTTGGGAATGTTTGATCAGAGGATAAAGATGACCAGTCAGGAGAACTTTCCTGGAAAACAATAAATAAATGCTTGCCACAGCATGACCACAATCGAGGTGAACTGGAGCTGCTCGGCATTTTATACGCTAACTGCTTAATTGTGTCATGCGGTACACCTGTCTGGAGGCGCTCGTTAAGATGGCGAGAGGATTTCTGAAATAGGGTTCATTATTGGAGCACGGATAGTAGGGGATTTAGGCGCTCAGCTGGCTGTGTTTCAGTTTCAACAGTGACTAAACTGGGGAAAGTAGAGGAAAACAGAAGAGTAATGCTGCGTCCCAGTTCGCCTACATATACTATGGACTAAAAGTATGTACTCTTTTTGTGAAGAAAAAGTACATACTTTTAAGTGTGTAACAAAAGAGTATGCAAGTACCGGGACATACTAACACGTCATGTAACGGAAGAGAACGTTATTGCCTAGTTACGCACACCATCACCGTAAACAAATTCCTCTTTGCATTGCAGCTTTTCTTCATTCATTATTCCTTATATAATTTATTTTAACTATATAATTTAATTGACCCTTCCCTTGATTTATTTTTCCTCATTTCATTTACGCCTCTCGAAAATGTGTCGAAAATCGACCGGAAACAGTAGACCATCCGGGTACCTTTGGGATCCTCATTTCAACATACTAATATTTTGGGACGCGCTCGTTCTAATAAATTTTGGGTGGATAGTAGGCAAATTGGGACACGGCGCATGTGTTCTTCATTTGAGCGAGAATGTTAACGCGGGACGTGACCGTCCTGTCAGAAAGAACAATCCGACCAGACCATATCTACATACACTACAGATCAAAAGTTTAGACACACTCATTCTTTATTTTAAAAAAAATTCTACACATTATAGAACAACATGTTCGCCTCACACCTCCAGGGTCCGGGGTTCGAGTCCCGCTGGGGCCATGTGTGTGCGGAGTTTGCATGTTCTCCCCGTGCTGCGGGGGTTTCCTCCGGGTACTCCGGTTTCCTCCCCCAGTCCAAAGACATGCATGGTAGGCTGATTGGCATGTCTAAAGTGTCCGTGTGTGAGTGTGTGTGTGATTGTGCCCTGCGATGGACTGGCACCCTGTCCGGGGTGTACCCCGCCTTGTGCCCGATGCTCCCTGGGATAGGCTCCAGGTTCCCCGTGACCCTGAAAAGGAGTAAGCGGTAGAAGATGGATGGATGGATGGATGGATTATAAAACAATAATAAAGTCATAAAAACTCTGGAATAACACAAATGGAACTATGGGAATTATGTTTTGATTAAAAAAAATCATTATAAAAAAATTATTTTATATTTTAGCATCTTCAGAGTAGACGCCCTTTTCACCTAGAATTTCCAGAAATGTGTTCTTGGTGTCTTCTCACCTGATTTCTTGAAGAATTTCACAGAGATGCTTTTTAAAACAGTATTAAAGGAGTTCCCACCTATGCTGGACACTCATCAGCTGCTTTTCGGAATATTTCGCTCCGAGTCGTCCGTTTAAAAAGATTTTTTTTATTTCAAACATTTAATCACACACCTTCAGATCAGAAGGTTTTTAAGATTATGAGAAACATTTCAGTCGAGTGTCCACATACTTTTGACCGGTAGTGTAGACAGGGATGTAATGGCAGGGCAGCGGTGCTTGGACCTCATAACAGTCACCCTGCACCATATTGTCATCAATTTATTAATACACATTTATAAGTCATAGTTGAAGTAAATAGTGTATGAAATACATATATGTATATATCATCAAGAATATTAATCTAATATTAAGTATAAAACTTAATCATAAGTTGGATGTGTCCCTCCTCCTCCTACTCACTATAAATAAATCTTATTTATCCAAAACAAATAATAAATCTTTTCTCTTGTTTTTTTATTTGTTTGTTTTTTTTTTTTGCTTACTAATCAGAACGGTTTCCTAAAGTACCGACACGACAGGACGCTCCTGAGTCCACGGTTTCATTCTTATTTTCGCGGAAAATGAAACTCTTCCTTCACAGTGCAGCGCCACTCTGCGTCACTTTCGCAAAACCTGCTCTTTTAGTCCCACAGACCACGCCCCCTTTTCCTTGCGTTGACTGAATTCATTTCAGACCACGCCCCTCCCCCCTCCGTCTCCAGTATGAGTGGTGCGCTCGTAGCCACGCCCCCCTGTGTAAACCTGTACGCGCGACGTTCTCCTATAACGTCACTCAGTGTGACTCCGCCTTCCCTGTGTCCTCTTTTGATAATTTACCTAAACGCACAGCGGCTAAACGTGGGCATCTTTTTAAAGCGTTTGCGTGGTGTAATTTTACTCTGAGTGCCACACTGCGGATTAAACAAGGACGAGAACTTTGGTCCTGTTTTTTTTTCCACCCTGAAAATATAACCGTAGTTCAACTATGGCAGCTCAGGATTATAATTTTTTACTCTCGACTGATTCGTACAAGGTAAGCTCCGCATAAACGTGTTTATGTTTCTTAGTGCGTTCGTTATCATTTGAATCATCATCATCATCATCATTATTATTTTTTTCCAATCAGAAAACTAAGCGGTTATATTCTCAGTAATGTTTCTCTTGTTAGCCAGCTAAGCTACCTTGTTTCCCCTGCGTGCCCTTGCTTGTCATTTTTTCATGGTCATACTTCAGTTTAACAGAGCCTTAAATTCGTTCATTTTAAAACAACAACAGCAATATCATGACTTAACACATGTCACGCTGAAACAGCCACGTAATGTTTCCTATCATTCATATTTTCACGGTTGCTAGACTGCCAGCTCCTTTCCTTTTAAATGGCCCGCTTTAGCTTTAGCTTCACCTAGCGTTGATACAATTTCGCGTGCGACTTTATACTGGGTTTACGGTAACCATTAGACGTCTGATTTAATTAAAATATAAACACTTAGAGAAGTTTACTCACACACTGTGTTTATTAATACATTTTCTCCCAAAATAGAATGTTCGGTTTTTAACGAGGAAAATGTTGTTTAGTATGTAAATATTACACATGAAATATAACTTTTTAGTACATAAAATCGACGGTAAAAGACAAGCTTGTATGCTGGCTACCGTACACCCAGCTATATACGCGCAGTTAGTTTCTGGGGGGAGAAAATGGTTAATATATTTTAGGGTTTTGTTTTTTTAACAGCGAAAACCATTCTCGTTGGATACTGTTACTTTTCCTACCGCTGATTAATCTTGTCTCTTCAGAGTGACCGTAGTGCAAGTTCGCTCCTCAAAACCGAAGAAACGAAACCGAAATTAAAGCTAGCGCGAATCTGAGTTGTGCTGCGGGGCTGCGTTCCAAATCGCACCTTGGCGCGCTCGGTATCGAGCCAAAATAACCCGTTGCCATGGTGATTTTAGGGCACGTACTGTTTAGACGTAGGGTAGTGTATAGTGTGGTGCGTGCGATTTGACATACGACCTTCGTGTATTAAATATTTAGCCCCTCGATATTGAAAGTTACTGAGGGCGTAAATAGTATGTTGTCAAGTGAAACAGATTTAGGAAAATTACCGTTTTAAATAACTCTTGCTTAAAGTGTGTCAATTTAACATGTTTTCCTTTTTAATTATAGATAACAAATGAAGAACTAAACAGAAATTCTGGAAAGATTTCAGAAATGTACATTATTTTCCATAAAAAAGGGTGTAATTTTTTTTCTCACTGAAATGCTAAGAACCACAATGTTTTAAAAATGTTTTTTTTTTTTTAAATATATAAATATTTGCTTTTAACAGTCACACGCATCAAAAATTGCTTAAGGTTTACTTTACTTAATGTTTGCTTTATTTAAGGTAATGTGATCTGAAGACATTTTTGTGTCATATGATTGAAATCATATGATTTTGAAATATTGAATTCCTGTCTGTACGGATCACATTAGGTTAAAAAAAGCAAGACGGACATTTGCGTGGTGTTTATCCGTCCTGCCCGGTCTGGAAACATGCCAGGAAAGGTCAGATGTAATTGGAGGATGTCAGACGACCCCCTACTTTAATCACTTTCAAATGGCAAAGGATGTTTTCTTCCACATCCGAAAGCCTCAGAGGCTAAAATGTCACCCACACACATACTCGCATACTCGTTTTAGAGTTTCGCTCTGTGAACCGCTTTGAATCCAACTATCATTTCAGTTTTCTTGTAGTCAGAGCATTAAATCTGGACCTGCTGCCTTCCTGACATGCAACGCCCGTGCATGCAAATCTCCATAAAGCTTATTTAACACCCACGTTTAAGTTTGTGTTCGTGTAACGATGCTATATTTTACGAATTCTCTCTGTGCCGTTTTCAGTTTGCCCCTCCTCGACTAACACGAAGCTTGTCCCAATCAGTCTATCAACTCTCCTGTCGTTTATTTCCCGGCGCTGTTGAATTCTCCCTCCTGAACATTAATCGTTGATTTTTCCTTTTCGATCGCAGCAGCTAGTCTCTATTTAACGCGCTCGTTCTAATACGCAAGCGTTTCTATAGTAACAACTCGTTTACGCTCCACGTAATCTGCGGCTTAACGATTCATCCGAATCTTAGCGACGTAGCAAAGTTTCGAATCGTGTTAACCTTTACGGAAGGAGGCTCGTTGCGTTGTCGGCGCTTTGTAGGTTTTTCCACCGCGAGAACGTATTCAGGACGAAGGAAGAGAAGGCGGAGGGGGTGTAATTATAACTAACTTGTCTCGTGGGCGTTCGACAACATTAAACGTAGCTGTAAACGGATAAAAAAACAAAAGGCCGACGTGGCGTAAGACGAACAGGACACGTGGAAAACAGGAAAACGGTCCACTTCAGGATGGTAACAGGAACGGAGCTTCATTACACCACCCGGTCACTGATTAGTTTCCTATAGCAGCACCTCCTGAAGTGGTTTATTCCTTATATATATATATATTATATATATATATATATATATATATATATATATATATATATAATATAAAAAATGTATGTCTCTGTCTTTATTTGATTCGAAAGCTATGTGGAAGGAGCACTTGATTCAGGTGTGATCCTTGGAATGTCACTCAGCAGGTGATTCGCTTTCATAGCCCTTGCATACCTAACATATCAAGTCTTGAGGTTGGATAAGGTTTATCTTTAATCATATCCTATCGTATTCGTATCGTACCCTAAACTCTTTTTTATGTTCCATTTCAGAGAGTTATGTAACGGTGTTTGTGTTTCAAACGGAATCGACTTTGACCTCGTCACAGGTTTTTGGTTTCTTATTTTCCAGACGCTGTTTCAGAACAATTTGTGATTAAAGCACAGACTTGTTTTCTTTAGGGTTTTTTTTTTTTTTTTTTGAGAACTGGATGACTGTTTTAATGGAACGAACGATAAGAGTAACAATGGGAATAATAATAACATCCCCGTGAACAGGATCTCACTCCAGCTCGAGTTTGCGCTTCCATTTTGTAAATCCCTTGGCCGCTTGCCCGACGCCGTCGACTAGTCGATTTGTGTTCATACAAAATACAATGAGCACTTTGTGTTTCTGAAGTAATTCCCGTTCTCTCCTCGTGATGAACCCGGATTGATTTTCTTTTCTTATCAGTGTACAGTACAGGAATTCAGGTTGTACAACATAATTTTGTTGTCGTTGTAATAATACAAAGCCACTTATGAATGAGCAAGGATTGTGTGGTTAAAATAATAATATATAAATAAATAAATAAACCACCAAAAACATCTAAGTTTTCAGATACATGAGTCTTAAGTTTCTCGTTAACATCCCATGCTGCATTTAAAATAATAATAATAATAATAATAATAATAATAATAATAATAATAATAATAATCCCTCTTTTTGCCTTCTTAATTTCAAGAGAAGGAACGATAGACAGGTTGGTAAGAGCATTACACGGCATTAAATGTCACTAGATTTTAACATTTGCGCTTGGTTTTTCTTGTTCTTCAGATCACACACTACAAGCAGTATCCTCCAGACCTGAGCAAAGTGTATTCGTACTTCGAGTGCCGGCACAAGAAAGGGACTCAGTTCAACGAAGTGGTGTTTTTCGGCCTGCAGTATCTCCTGAAGAAATACATCGCAGGTGTTTATCACGAAAGTGTGACGATGCTGCGCTCAGACTTTACCGGATATTTATTTCGTCTCATTCGTAGGATTCATTAACATGTCCGGGTTATATCAGTAAAAGGATTATTCTTAGAAGCTTTTCATTTCCGCAGGAAACGCATTGTTGGTGTTAACCCTTGTGCGTCAATTAGAAAAAAATGTTACACACGGGTCCCTAGAAGACAAACATGTCCACATCGAAAAACTGTTCTAAAAATATGATGTATTAATATTTATTTTTCCACTTTCACTGACGTCGATTTTATTTATTTATTTATTTATTTTTTATTTATTTTGTCAGCATCAGTTATGATCATAATTACCAAACATTCATTCATTTCCAGAATTGTAACCCTTTAAATGCTGGTTTGTTTACATAATGCCACAGATTTTTATTTTAAATGAGGGGGGAAAAAAAGAAAAATAGTCATTATTTTCCATATAATAAATATTAAGCAGAATTTTTTTTTCTTTGATTATTACAGACTTTGATACGTCAGTGATTAACAACAACATTCATTTTGATTAAGTAATAATTTTTTTATGCAGTGTCAGATTTAAAAAAACAAACAAACAAACAAACAAAAACTACCATTCAGGTCCATAAACGACAAAAAATGTCCATGTAAAGAAAAAAAAAAAAAACTGCCATAGAAATGTTATATATTCTTTTTTTTTTTTTTTTTTTTTTTTTCCCACTTTCACTGACTTAGATTTTTTAACAGCATCAGTTCTGATCATAATGACCAAACATTCATTCATTTTCAGAATTTTAACCCTTTAAACGCCGGTTTCTTTACATCAGGCAAAAATCTTCAAAGCTCAGGAACCTTCTTTGACTCGTATACATGGGGAGGGATTTGGTGACTTGCAGTACAATATGACTTCATGCTTTCAAACTGGTCACACACACTGAAGATTTTCAGTACACATATGCAAACCACAACGCACACACACACACACAATTATAGCTGCATCATTTATTCAGCTGGTCTGCAGCGCTCTATAATACAGCAGAATCCGAAAAAAATGAAAAGCGTGGATTTTCCCCGGAGGCTAAACCTGAGAAAATACTACACATTTCAGAAAACGTTTTGAAACCTCGTCAACAAAATAAAAGCCTGTTAAGACAGAATGCACGACCGTCACGGGGATTAAATATTGCAGATTGAATGGGTTTCAGTGGGGACATTTTTGTCCTTAAGGTCCTGAGTGGAGCTGTTTTGTGTACCTATTTAAAATAGATTTATGAAAGCAAATGAGGGTGAAATATTAAAATTCTAATAAACATAGACACCTTTTGCAAAATTTATGCAGTTTGCATTAACACAGACAGAATGATTTTTTTAAAAATAAATAAATAAATAAATAAAAGACAAAAATGTCCATAAGGACACAGAAGGGTTTAATAGAAATGATATTGATGTTACAAGGGATACTTTTATTTATTAATTTACTTATATTTAATATAATATATGAAATATATTAGATCACTTTTAAATAAATATTTAAAAAGTGGCATTTTTTGTTTTTAAGAATAAATTCGGGAAGCCGAAAATTGGAGGGGAAACGACACCGCTCGTGAAACGTTTGTCAAATGCGCACACCTTATGCTTACCCCTAAAATGTTTCTGAATGTTTTTGCGCTTAATTTACGCACGTTTTAAACATAATTTCAGATTGAGAGCATGGGGGGAAAAAAAAGTTCTTACACGATCTTTTTATCTTAGTTTCCTTTTTTTTTTTCACTTCACAAGAACCTGCCTCTTTAATATGGGTGTGTAGACGTTTTATATCCACCGTATGTATTGGCTTAGGTTTTCAGCTGCGTACGGTGCGTGAGCTGATCCTAAATCAATATTTGTTTTTGTTCATCCTGATAAACATGGATTAAAAAAAAAAAAATGTACTTGGGCAGTGTCCCAAGTTTTGCAAGCTCAGTATTATCACAGACAAACTCTGCAATCCTTTTTTGTTTATTTGTTTATTTATTTATTATTTTAAATTACGGCATTTGTGCCAGCACTAAGATTAGCCTTAGCTCTGGCACTTGTATAGAACAGTAAGGTGGCCCTGAGGCATTGCACAGCGTTGCCCGTGTCACGTGTTTGGCATTGCTGTACCTCTTGACGTCCCACGTGCGTCCTTTGCCGACAAGGTCGAACTGCAGGCCTCTTTCCGAACAGTTTAGCATGAAACACACGGTGTGTGTTTGAGAACGACAGGCCCGTACTTGTCCCAGTAAATGCACATCTTTAAATTTGAATTAATCTCTCAGCCATTATGATAACACAATAATAGAAAGCCCTATTTCATGATCAGTTCTGCTTGCGTAAGGCAGGCACTTCACATCAGCGTTGCCTAATCATCCGGTGAACTCTACAAAGCGCAACCGCGTGACCTTTCCGCACACGATCCCGTTCATCAGGAGCACCGCGGGTCACTCGAGCTACTTCTGTACGACGCACGCCCCGTCCTAAAAATGTTTTATTCCTCTTGTATTACAGTACAGCAGTTTGCATGTTTTATCAGCTCACAGTTACATTGCGCAACATTTCGTAAAATTAGTTAGTTCCTGTTATCAGTTACGTTGCGTATTTTAAAAAAAAAAAAAAAAACTTAATCAGGCAATGAAATCGCACGTTGTCATGCTATTGAGGAACCAGGATGCAGCTCCAACCTTCTGCTGCAAAGCGCTGACACTGGAGACTCCTTCCATGAACATGGAAAAACTTGTTCGAGCGTTTACAAGTTTCACCGTATCGACCTTGCGTTGTTGTTGTTGTTATTGTTAAATAAAATCATTTGAATCCGTTTAGTATTCGCTCCGATAGAGCGTCCATCGTACCAGTCCCGGTAAATGAGCCGTTCTGTTCAGATTCGAGAAATCGAACAGCG